>NW_025534192.1:87500-253233 GCF_020615455.1 Coregonus clupeaformis | reverse complement strand
GGACACGACCACTGTGGACATATACAGTGGAGAGAACAAGTATTTGATACACTGCCGATTTTGCAGGTTTTCCTACTTACAAAGCATGTAGAGGTCTGTAATTGTTATCATAGGTACACTTCAACTGTGAGAGACGGAATCTAAAACAAAAATCCAGAAAATCACATTGTATGATTTTTAAGTAATTAATTTGCATTTATTGTATGACATAAGTATTTGATACATCAGAAAAGCAGAACTTAATATTTGGTACAGAAACCTTTGTTTGCAATTACAGAGATCATTACGTTTCCTGTAGGTCTTGACCAGGTTTGCACACACTGCAGCAGGGATTTTGGCCCACTCCTCCATACAGACGTTCTCCAGATCCTTCAGGTTTTCGGGGCTGTCGCTGGGCAAAACAGACTTTCAGCTCCTCCAAAGATTTTCTATTGGGTTCAGGTCTGGAGACTGGCTAGGCCACTCCAGGACCTTGAGATGCTTCTTATGGAGCCACTCCTTAGTTGCCTGGCTGTGTGTTTGCGGGTCGTTGTCATGCTGGAAGACCCAGCCACGACCCATCTTCAATGCTCTTGCTGAGGGACGGAGGTTGTTGGCCAAGATCTCGCGATACATGGCCCCATCCATCCTCCCCCTCAATGCGGTGCAGTTGTCCTGTCCCCTTTGCAGAAAAGCATCCCCAAAGAATGATGTTTCCACCTCCATGCTTCACGGTTGGGATGGTGTTCTTGGGGTTGAACTCATCATTCTTATTCCTCCAAACACGAGTGGAGTTTAGACCAAAAGCTCTATTTTTGTCTCATCAGACCACATGACCTTCTCCCATTCCTCCTCTGGATCATCCAGATGGTCATTGGCAAACTTCAGACAGGCCTGGAGCATGTGCTGGCTTGAGCAGGGGGACCTTGCGTGCGCTGCAGGATTTTTATCCATGACGGCGTAGTGTGTTACTAATGGTTTTCTTTGAGACTGTGGTCCCAGCTCTCTTCAGGTCATTGACCAGGTCCGCCGTGTAGTTCTGGGCTGATCCCTCACCTTCCCTCATGATCATTGATGCCCCACGAGGTGAGATCTTGCATGGAGCCCCAGACCGAGGGTGATTGACCGTCATCTTGAACTTCTTCCATTTTCTAATAATTGCGTCAACAGTTGTTGCCTTCTCATCAAGCTGCTTGCCTATTGTCCTGTAGCCCATCCTAGCCTTGTGCAGGTCTACAATTTTATCCCTGATGTCCTTACACAGCTCTCTGGTCATAGCCATTGTGGAGAGGTTGGAGTCTGTTTGATTGAGTGTGTGGACAGGTGTCTTTTATACAGGTAACGAGTTCAAACAGGTGCAGTTAATACAGGTAATGAGTGGAGAACAGGAGGGGCTTCTTAAAGAAAACTAACAGGTCTGTGAGAGCCGGAATTCTTACTGGTTGGTAGGTGATCAAATACTTATGTCATGCAATAAAATGCAAATGAATTACTTAAAAATCATACAATGTGATTTTCTGGATTTTTGTTTTAGATTCCGTCTCTCACAGTTGAAGTGTACCTATGATAAAAAATTACAGACCTCTACATGCTTTGTAAGTAGGAAAACCTGCAAAATCGGCAGTGTATCAAATACTTGTTCTCCCCACTGTATATATGAAAATACCCTCAAATAAAAGGTGACATTCTGTACTAAACCCTTTGATTTCCAAGCCAAATTTAATTTTAGCATCACAGACATAGGGGAGTGTACATCAATGGAAATGAATAACTCATGATCTTGATCTCATTCCTTCACCATGTCAACCAACAGAACCTCAACAGGCATTTTGTTGGGTTGAAAAGAAAGTAAACGCCTAACAATAATTGAGTAATGTGTTTTATTTTGTACATGTTGGTACACCTGCAACATGTGAAGGCCAGAAGGAACAGTCATCTACATGATCTCTGTAAACTATTAGAGATGAGGTCAAGGATAGACGGGGAGAGGTGTAGTCAGTCAAACTGTAATATACGTGCACATTACATGGTAAATGCCTGCCAACAGAGCGGTGAGGGGACTGATAACTGTAGTCAAAAACACAGGCACACACTTAGACCCTTTCTCACACACGCACACACAAGCATACACACCATAGACAACCATTGACACACACACACACACACACACACACACACACTATACAGAGATGGTCCTGAACACGTTGAAGCCTGACAGAGAAGTAGAGACCATCATCCCGGGTATCTGCGGGTGCCAGTGGATCTCCTTGACCTCTGTCTGACCCTGGTGCAGGAACAGCAGCTGGGGGGGCAGGTCCTTCACCCCCTCCGACCTCTCTAAACCTCTAAGCTAAAAAAAGAGGGGTGTGAAAAAAAAGTGAGGACTAATCTGTTAATCTGTGTTTAAAATGCAGCCATTTTAAACACAAACAAACCAACAACCCAGATGGTGAGATAATGATGCAAAGATACCATTTACGGTGTTTGCATTGCTTCCATTCCTTTTTAGATTGTTGTTAGTCCCATGAAGGGTTTCATATTTTCCAGAAAATCTTCAAAAAATCCCTTTGAGAAAATTGCAACCATCCCGGTAATATCCCGGTATTCCTGTTCAAACCGGAAATGCTATTTAAAAGCATATAATACCAGGGGGGGAAATCTGACATGATTATACCACTAAATCAAGAAATATGGACAGGAATCTGATGGTTTCTTGTTGCATTAGTCACAATTTAAATCAACTCAAAGTTCTGTCAAAGTCATCACACAATTTGTTGATGTAGCCTAGTTGGAAATGTAGGCCTTTGAGATTATTAGCCTACAGCATATTGAAAATTACATTCGTTTTAGCTTACCTTTGAAAGATGTCAGGCTCTTTTCCCTCCCCTTGCACCTGGCTATCAGAGATTTTGGAAGGTTGTGGCTGTTTTTACTTTATAACCTGCTTATTGTGGTGACTGTCACAGGGAACATATCCGATTCTCCGCTGAACAGACAAGCAAATAGGCCTAGTAGTGGATATTCAGCACCATGGAGAACAGCACAGAGGTTGATCAAATCCCTACCAATCAGACTAGTCCAGCCCATGAACTCGCTTTTGTTACTGTGACATCATGGAACAACGTTGCAAATGTCTATTTCCTTGAGTGTGTTTGTGCACACAATGTACCTGCCATTTTGTTAACAGTGAGTAGCTGCAGTTTATATTGTGAGCCTTTGCCAGTGCCACACAGACAGTTCGGAGATTTTTGAATGTGAGATTGAGATTGCCTTCATTAACTGTGTCAAGAGGTTGCGTGTAGCCTACACGATAGTCAGCAATGCAATTTATAGAAGTCATGCATGTAAGTGAAGTTTTCTATTGAAGACTTTATGTTGAGTAGGTCTATAGACTAAATATGGTAGGCTGCTAATGTAACAGGTCAAAGAATTACAGATTTTTGCAACCGTTCATTTTCTATTTTTTATTTTATTTTGTGAGTTGATTTCACCAAAATATTGTATTGTTCAGCATTTCGTGTAGTTTACAGATATTGGGAGAGTTAGTTGTGTAAGTGCGCCCTCTAGAGTGTTGGTTTGGTTATATGCGGAGGGGTCTCATGCTTTTCTCAGTCTGCATTGTACTCGACTGAGAGAGGTATGTGTTCACTTCGCGTGATATAAACTTGATATACCTGTTAAAACTAAAACGTTTCAGTGCACATAGTAATTTGTATGTATATTATATGATGAGTGTACGTACATTTAATCAAGCTGTGTCGTGAATTTAGCTGTTTTTGAGAGTTTGAGAAATTGCTAACTTAGCTAACCTCGTGTTTTGTTTAGCTGTAAGTTAGCAATCGTCATTCTATCCTCTTGTGTTGAAGCCCATGTTGTTCTTTTTATGTTAGGCGGATTCTGGTCGAGGGTAGAGTTTTGAACATTTTCTCTCCTTGATGTTGAACAGATTGAGAGAGTGGTACACAATAAAGTGCCTTCAAGTACGCCAGTGTCTTGTCTTCAGTGCACCGGAACACAACGCAGTAGTCGGCAACGAGCAGACCGCGCCGGCTACATTGGTGCCGTGACCCGGATATCTTCGCTTCAGATCAGCCAGGGTGATCGCCGGTGGTTGCTGTGACGAGTAGGAACCTCTTCGGAACGTTGACAAGTATAAGGGCAAACATTAATGTGTAAATTGTAGCTCTTAATTGCTTACCTCAGCTACTTCTATCATTTTACAATTTTTTTTCATATTCCACATGTTCTGGTGATTCATATCATTACCATAGTCTGTTACAACTGTCTATAAAAAAATAAAAATGACTGATGGTAAGGATGCGCAGACACCATTTAGTGTTGGAGATGCTGCAGGGGTAAGCCTGGGGAGGGGCAGGTTTATGAGTAGGGTGGAGAGCACGCCGGTTAGGGGTGCTGGTATACTAGGCAGACCTGTACTCCGTCCCACACGCTTACGCACTGATGAATATTCCCCCGCACCACACATGCGTAGCTTAAGAGATGCTCCAGACATTGCAAGCAGCGTTAGTTCAGTGGGCCGTCCCTGCATTTTCACACACTCACACCCAAACAGATGAACATTCTCCACGTCAGCCAGTGTCTAGTTCACATGTGAGTTCTGCAGACATAGGGAGTCTCATCACACAGTTAGCTCATGAAATAGGAGAGAACATTGCTAGCCAATTACAGAGATCTGTTGGTAGTGCAGATAACCAAACCACTCCTACGCCTAGCCTGAACTTAGGATATGGACAGTCTGATTTGAACATGACAGGAGTAAAGTTAGTCATGAAGACAGATGTCAAAGAGCCGCCGTACTTCAGGGGTGATGGAACAGACAAACACACAGTGCATGAGTGGGAAGAGATTATGAGCGTTTACCTGAATAGGAGGGGTGTACACCGCAAGAGCACTCCCAGGAGATAATGTCAAGACTAATGGGAAAGGCTAGAGACATTGTTAAAGTTACCCTGCGCAGTATGCCATCGCTGCAGCCAGCTGAGAACTCCAAGCTCGTCTTTGATATTCTGAAACAACATTTCAGTGAGTTAACCTACTCCTCTATGCCTTTAGCAGATTTCTATAACACACTTCCTCTGGCCGGAGAAAGTCCCATGGACTATTGGATACGCTTGAACAAGGCTGTGGATGTCGCAGATGAGTGTCTGAGAAGGCAGGGGCGAAACATTGAGGACCCCTCTCACGAAGTCACAATGATGCTGGTGAAACACTGTCCCGACCCCGCTCTTGCAAGTGTCCTAAAGTGCAAAACAGCTGAAAAGTGGACAGCAAATGAGATTCAGGAACACCTCGTTGAACATCAGAGAGAGGCTAGAACAATGTGTCAACAGAGGCAAACCTCTGTATGGGCTGTTACAAGCCCGGCCACTGGAAGAGAGAATGCCAACAGCGCCGGCCAAGAATTAACGCTCAGCCACAGTTAGCGCACACACCACCTAACTCTGAGCAAGGTGGAGCCAGTTTAAACTAGATAGCTCACATACGGAAAGGGGATGTGTGAGCGTTGAAGATTCAACCCTTGAAGAAAGTGAAGAATTGAAGGAGATGTATGTCAATGTCTGTAAAGCAATGTCTGATAATTGCACGGTAATTGTTCAGAATATTCACAGAGTTGAGACGTTCAGTGAGTTATTTCACGCACCGGTGACAGTTAATGGCTGTGCTCAGTTGCAAGGGCTCCTCGATACAGGCTCAATGGCCTGCACGATAAGTGAAGAGGCAGAGCAGAGACTACTATCGGATAGCGTCTTGACCCCACATCAAGAACTCTCACAGCATATCATCCTTGTTGGCTGTGGAGGAGTACAAGTGCGCCCCAAGTGCATGTATGACATGGAACTAAGTCTGTATGGGGTAAAGTGCATGGTCCCAGTTCTGGTGATCACTGGTCAGAAAGACGACATAATAGTAGGCACCAACATGTTGAAACGTGTACTGCATCAGCTGAAAAACGAGAACAGTTATTGGACACTTATCTCGAGCAACACAAAAGGGTCTCCAGATGGCGAACAGTTTCTAGAAATGATGACCAGTCTCACAAGATGGAGGGGTGAAGATGTCCCAGGAAAAGTAGGGACAGTGAAGTTAACTCAGGCGGTGACTCTCCTTCCCAAACAAGAGTACCTGCTGTGGGGAAGACTGCCAAGTAATATGCCCAAGTCACCTGGGAGTACAGTTATGGTGGAGCCTACAACCTCCAGGTGTGTGCCTCGGGGCATTATGGTGGGGAGAGTGGTAACACCGCTATGGGGAGATGGCTGGACTCCCATGAAAATCACTAATATCTCAGACAAACCACTCACACTGAAAAGGAACAGCAAGCTTGCGGACGTCTCTACTTGTGTTGCAGCTGAAGATCTCACACTGTTCCAGGGTTCCTGTCAGAGTGATGCTGGCTCTGTTAGAGTGACTCATGTGGAACAGGACGACAACGGTGACCTGAAAGACAGACTGCAGAAGTCTGGTCTAGGAAATGTCGACATTGATCATTGTGAAGCGAGCCCCTCCACCAAGCTCCAACTTGTGACATTGCTGGAGAAATATCAGGATATATTTTCAAAGCATCATCTTGACTGTGGAGAAGCCAAGGGCTTTGCCCATAGGATCCGCCTCACTGACGACCGTCCTTCCGTCTTCCATATCGCAGAGTGCCGCCAGCCCACTATCAAAAGCTGCGCCAAGTTCTCACCGAGATGGAGGAACAGGAAATCATACGGAAATCAATGAGTGAATATGCTTCTCCACTCGTGATGGTTTGGAAGAAAAATGGCGACCTCCGGATATGCACAGACTTTCGATGGCTGAATGCAAGAACTATCAAGGATGCTCATCCTTTGCCCCATCAATCGGACTGCTTGGCTGCCCTTGGCGGTAATGCTGTCTTCAGCACCATGGACCTCACGTCTGGATTTTATAACTTGCCCATGCATGAGGAGGACAAAAAGTATACCGCCTTCACAACACCATTAGGCCTGCATGAGTATAACAGAATGCCACAGGGGCTTTGCAACAGTCCAGCGTCCTTCATGAGGATGATGCTGAGTATCTTTAGCGATCTTAACTTCAGCAGTCTCTTGTGCTACCTAGATGATCTCTTGATATTTGCCCCCAATGAACAGCAGGCCCTCAGCAGATTAGAGGTTGTTTTCCAGAGGCTACGGGAGCACAATCTAAAGTTGAGTCCAAAAAAATGCCATCTGTTGCGGAGAACTGTAGAAGTTTCTCGGACACATCGTTGACAGTGACGGTGTTGCTGTTGACCCAGAGAAGGTCGAGGTCATCACCAAAATGTCAAAGAGGGACTTGATGGAAGATGATGGCTGCACTCCTTCAGTTCGCAGAGTGAAGTCGTTCCTGGGGATGGTATTTTATTACCAACACTACATACCAAATTGCTCCTCCATCGCAAAACCCTGTTTGCTCCACAGCTGGCCAGAAACGAGAGGAAAGGCCGGGAAGTACAGTCAGAATGCGGGAGTCTACAGAAAGCTCAAACCTCGCGGATTGGACCCCCTTGACTGCGATTCCGCTTCGCCGGCCTTAAGGGGAAGCTCCTGAATTGTGTGGTCCCTTAGCCATCCAGACTTTTCTAAGCCCTTGGTTCTGTCCATTGATGCGTCTCTTGATGGCCTTGGGGCAGTTCTGTCCCAGATACCAGAAGGAGAAACGAAGGCACGCCCGATCGCCTTTGCCAGCAAGACCCTCACTGGCTCACAAAAGAGGTATCCTGCTCACCGACTGGAGTTATTGGCGCTCAAATGGAGTGTTTGTGAAAAATTCAGCCACTGGTTGAAAGGCCACACTTTTACAGTATGGACCGACAATAATCCTTTGACCTATATAATGACCAAACCAAAACTTGACGCTACAACAGAGGTGGGTGGCAAAGCTTTCCCCCTACACCTTCAGTATCAAACACATTCCTGGGGTAAAGAACATTGTGGCAGATGCCCTGAGTAGAGATCCGTTTGCTAAATCAGTGAGCCAAAGGTTGATCAGTGAGCCCTATGGAAGTCTTTTGGCCGAGGCGGAGGGAACCAAAGAGGAGAAAGTCCAAGATCTCTTCCGGAGTAAGACCCAGTGTCTCCAGGCACATGATGCAGGGTGCTGTGTAACTATGGACCCCACTCAAGACAGGCTGGCCGGCAGTCAAGAACCCTCTCATGGGAAAGGGGAGCAGCGATAAGAGCAACACAGTTTCTCAATGCTCTTCCCCAGGCGGTGCCCTCAGAACAAGACACACTTCCAGCCCTCTCCATCGGCGAGCTGAGGCACAGCCAGGAAATAGATCCAGTTATCAGGGAAGTCCTGCCACTCATTCAGAGGGGTGAGCCACCACCTAGGCGAGGGAGGAGGAGGTTAGCTCTTACGACCCAGACACTGTGCAAGCAGTGGCATCATCTAAAAAGTCCAGGACGGAGTCCTATATAGGTAACCAAAGACCCATTAAGCAGAGAGAAGAGGTATCAGTTTGTTCTGCCTAGCTTGAAGGCCAAAGCTCCCTGGTGTGCATGACTTCGCTGGGCATCAAGGGCAGGCTAGAACAGCACACCTCGCCCGACAGCGTTTCTTCTGGCCGCAAATGGGAAGAGACATCAAGGAATATGTGAAATGCTGCCAACGCTGTATCCTTGCAAAGACCCCTGAACCAGCTGCCCGAGCTCCCTTGGAGAGCATTCGCACTTCGGCACCCATGGAGCTGGTGTGCATTGATTTTTGGAGTGCTGAGGACTGTAAGCAAAGATCTGTCGATGTGTTAGTCATAACAGACCACTTTACAAAATTGGCTCATGCCTTTCCCTGCATAAACCAAACTGCAAAGAAGTTATGGGATAACGTATTCTGCATCTACGGTTTCCCAGAGCGAATACATTCTGATCAAGGGGCCAATTTTGAAAGCAAACTCATAGCTGAACTCCTCAGCCTCACAGGGATTATGAAAACACACACAACAGCATACCATCCCATGGGAAATGGGCAAACCGAAAGGTTCAATAGGACACTTGGCAGTATGTTGCGTGCCCTACCCCTGACAGCTAAGCAACACTGGGTCCAACAGATACAGACTTTGACTTTTGCGTATAATGCCACCACTCATGAAACAACTGGATATCCTCCATTCTATTTGATGTATGGTCGAGTCCCCAGACTCCCAGTAGACATGGTCTTCAAACAAGTCTTGAGGGATCCAGTCGTGGTGAATTATAAGACCTATGCAGAGAAACTGATGGCGAACCTCCATGTGGCTGCCGACATAGCTCAGCAGCATGCGAGGAAAGGACAGCAACATCAAGCTGATGGCTACAACAAGAGAGTTCGTGGAACCCACTTGAACGTTGGCGACCGAGTTTTGTTAGCTAATAAAGCAGAGAGAGGGAAGAGGAAGTTAGCGGATAAGTGGGAAGCCACTATGTATACCATCATAGACCGGAACCCTCAGACTCACGTTTACAAAGTCAGAGACTAAAGTGGGAAAACAAAAGTTGTTCATCGAAATTTGATGTTGGACGTGAGCTTCTTGCCCATGCCAGAACTAAGCGATGAAGAGATGAATGGAGCTGCCTCGGATGTGGCCAGTGAGTTTCAGCCTCCTTCTGTTGATGCTTTGAGTGGCCTAGCAGTAGATGCTTCTGAGGCCCGTACATGTTCGTGGTTAAACGCATCCTCTGACTCTGAGTCTATTGGAGAAGCTGATGAGTCTGAGATTGAGAATGAGATGCCCCACTCTCTGTCCAGGAAGTCTGTTCAACTGACACCCACGAGAGCCCAGTCTAAAGAGGTCAGAGGCCAAGGGGAAAATGAATACTCACCTGTGAGAGACTTGTCGGATTCCAGTGACCCCCCTGATTTGCACATGATTGACACTGACTCTGTTGCCCCAATTGATGTTCCTGACTTAGATGAGACAGGGTCTTCGGACGTCAATTCACCTGTTACACTGATTGATAGTGTGATGTCACGAGAGGCTGTGTCCTGGAGGGACGTTACATCCCCCTGAGGTGGCTGCAAACCCAGACAGCTATGGCTCCATCTGCTGGTATGGTCGGGAACTCCACCCCTCTATGGCCAATCTTCCCACGCAGCTGAAACAAATGAGGAGCTGATGAGCTGAAGGTTTGGGAAGGGAAGAGACACAGTCTCCAAGCTGGGCTCTCTGGAGGACAAGAGTGCTGCACGTCCACTTCCATGAGGAATATAAGGATTTGGAGATACTTACCTTGGGAAATACTCACCTTTGGATATATGCACCTGTGGAAATACGTGAGAGACATTTGGAAGGACTTTTTGCTGGGTTGGCCACTAGCTGCAACGTGACTACAGTAAGGCTGGGGGAAAAGTTATCTGAGCGAAGTGAGAATTATGATTTTGGATGTGGAAGAGACATCCCTGAACTGTTAACCCTTAAAGAGCCACAAGAGAACAGAATTGTGTTATATTTTCGTTAATTTCCCAAGACCTATAATAAAATCCTTGTTTTGTTTGAACCTTGTCTCCTTGCACTACTTGAGCAATCCCGCTGAAAGCTGTGTAGCCTCTGTGACGTCACAGATGGTGGAGAATACGGGCACGCTCAGCCGTTAATAGTCATGTCAGAGGAGGATACCGAAGGTTTGATCACCCAGTTTTCCAAGTTGGCCGTAGGCTCCCCGCCGACTGAAATGGAGGACATATTGAAAAGCCCTTGTTGCTGGCCAGCAAGCCCAGATGCAAGCAAACGTGGCTCTCTTGGAGGAGCAAAAGAAAGCCAACCTTCTGAAGGCAGAGGAATTGCAGTTGCAGAGACAGAGGGTGGTCCAAAATACCCGCCCAATAAAGGCAAGTGACTTTATATCTAAGATGGGAGCTACCGATGACATTGAGGCATACCTGCATGCATTTGAGGCCACGGCCACTAGGGAAGCCTGGCCCAAGCAACAGTGGGTTGGTCTGTTAGCCCCCTTTCTAACCGGGGAATCGCTGAATGCTGTCCGGGACCTGGGCCCTGACCAGGTTACTGACTATGATGCCCTGAAGTCTGAGATCCTCAGCAGATATGGACTCACAAAGTTTGGTATGGCCCAGCGCTTTCACAGCTGGACCTTCCAACCAGACCAACCTCCTCGGGCGCAGATGCATGAACTTGTCCGAATCGCAAGGAAATGGCTGGATCCGCAGAGGAATACAGCAGCGGCGGTGGTGGAGGCCGTTGTGGTGGATCGTTACCTACGCGCCTCGCCTTATGAGGCAAAACGTTCATCAGTCAACAGGCCTTGACCACGGCTGATCTGACCGTGGAAGCTGTGGAAAAGTACCAGGCCACAGCGGAGATGCTGAATGCTTCCCAAAAGACCCCAGAGTGCGGCCCCACCACAAATGGGAAGAACCCGTCCAAAGGACCCAAGGTCTCGAACCCAGCCACGTCAGGACTTATCCCGGCTCCAGGGGGAGCCAGAAACCAGGCGGGTCCAAGAAGAGTACACCAGGAGGGGGGAAACTCGACAGTGTTACGGTGTGGGGAGATGGGACATATCTCCTGGCAGTGTGGGAAACCAGCCGATGAACCTATGCCCACTGCGGAGTCCTCCAGCTCAGCACCCACACACCGTTTGCCTCGCTCTTGGGAGTCGTAGATGGCGGCCCAGATCGACCCCCCCACCTGCCCGGTAACTGTGAATCACCATGATGTGGAGGCCTTACTGGATTCTGGTAGCCGGGCCACCCTGGTGCGTAAGGATTTGTGGGCCCAACGTGTCTGACCCCCGGGGAAAGTCCTCCCAGTTTCCTGTGTCCATGGGGGACACCAGAGAATACCCCATTACTGAACTTACAATGACCAGCACACGGGAACCATACACACGACGGCGGGGGTGGTTGATTCCCTCCCCGTCCCTGTCCTAATTGGACGAGACTGCCCAGCCTTTTACCCACTCTGGAGAGAGTCTCAGGAGAGGGATAACCCGAGTACCTCGGAAACGGAGAGGCAAGACTCATCCTGGGAAGGCTCCGTCAATCCTCCGAATTACTCACTCCCCGCCCGGGCTCTGATGGGGATGGCAGGTGCCCAGACCGACACAGAGACAGAGCTACAGAATCTGGACAAAGAACTGTCTGGTCTGAAGGGGACCGCTGAGAGGTATCGTTTGTTAAAGCAACAGTTAGACATGAAGACAGAAGAGTTAGATATCCTCCAGGCTAAACTCCAACAGAGCTCCTTCCATAAGCAACAGGAGGAGCTGGAGAGGCTGCGCAGGACCATCGAGGAGTGTGAGGAGACCCTGCGCAGTAGTAAGGAGGTCCAGAAGAAGGCAGAGGAGAAGTACAAGGTGTTGGAGAACAAGATGAAGAATGCGGAGGCAGAGAGAGAGAAGGAACTGAAAGCTGCTCAACAGAAGCTAAACTCTGCTAAAACCAAGGCTGATGCGTCAGTAAGAAACTCAAGGAGAGACAACAGGAGGCTGAGTCCCTGGTCCTAGAGGTGGAGGAGTTGAAGAGAGAGAGCAGGCTGGCAAGCACCACGGCAATCCGGACGCCCTCTCCCGGCGTGATGCCTTCTTCGCTGCCTTTACCGACGAGGACGCTCGGTCCCGAGGAGGGGGGATGTGATGTCACGAGAGGCTGTGTCCTGGAGGGACGTTACATCCCCCTGAGGTGGCTGCAAACCCAGACAGCTATGGCTCCATCTGCTGGTATGGTCGGGAACTCCACCCCTCTATGGCCAATCTTCCTACGCAGCTGAAACAAATGAGGAGCTGATGAGCTGAAGGTTTGGGAAGGAAGAGACACAGTCTCCAAGCTGGGCTCTCTGGAGGACAAGAGTGCTGCACGTCCACTTCCATGAGGAATATAAGGATTTGGAGATACTTACCTTTGGGAAATACTCACCTTGGATATATGCACCTGTGGGAAATACGTGAGAGACATTTGGAAGGACTTTTTGCTGGGTTGGCCACTAGCTGCAACGTGGACTACAGTAAGGCTGGGGAAAAGTTGTCTGAGCGAGTGAGAATTATGATTTTGGATGTGGAAGAGACATCCCTGAACTGTTAACCCTTAAAGAGCCACAAGAGAACAGAATTTTGTTATATTTTCGTTAATTTCCCAAGACCTATAATAAAATCCTTGTTTTGTTTGAACCTTGTCTCCTTGCACTACTTGAGCAATCCCGCTGAAAGCTGTGTAGCCTCTCGTGACGTCACAATAGTCAGATACCCTCCCAAGTACAAGGGTTTGAAAGTCAGGTTGTCAGAACACGTACTGGCAGGGTTGTCAAGGCAGTCGATCGCTTGATAGAGAACATGGTGCAAAAACCACTCACCAAGGGTTTTGTTACAGGAGTCAGAAGGTCACTGTCTTTCCGTTCTTTATTTTAGATACATTTTTGAGATTAAGATATTTTTCTTTATTACCAGTAGTATGACCTGGGTCATGAGATGTTCATATTGGAGGGAAAGTGTTCCAAGATTTCATATGGTGTATAAGGCATCATATTCACTAGAAGGGGCAGTAGCCTGATCAACTGCTGTTTTCTTTTAACTTACTTTGTAAGTAGCTTTATACGCTGTATATGGGAAATGGAGTCCCAGGGCTATCTTGGACCAAGTGGACAAGAGTTTTATTCTATATGTTTTTGGTTATTTTCCACCCTCGTCGTCGCGAAGGATTTTTGGTGAAATTAAAGAGGGGTGAATGTAACAGGTCAAAGAATTACAGATTTTTGCAACCGTTCATTTTCTATTTTTTATTTTATTTTGTGAGTTGATTTCACCAAAATATTGTATTGTTCAGCATTTCGTAGTTTACAGATATTGGGAGAGTTAGTTGTGTAAGTGCGCCTCTAGAGTGTTGGTTTGGTTATATGCGGAGGGGTCTCATGCTTTTCTCAGTCTGCATTGTACTCGACTGAGAGAGGTATGTGTTCACTTCGGGCGTGATATAAACTTGATATACCTGTTAAAACTAAAACGTTTCAGTGCACATAGTAACTTGTATGTATATTATATGATGAGTGTAAGTACATTTAATCAAGCTGTGTCGTGAATTTAGCTGTTTTTGAGAGTTTGAGAAATTGCTAACTTAGCTAACCTCGTGTTTTGTTTAGCTGTAAGTTAGCAATCGTCATTCTATCCTCTTGTGTTGAAGCCCACGTTGTTCTTTTTATGTTAGGCGGATTCTGGTCGAGGGTAGAGTTTTGAACATTTTCTCTCCTTGATGTTGAACAGGTATGTATTCCCTATATCAGGTTAAAAATATGTGTTCATTTAAAATGTTTTCATGTATTGATTAGTGTTTAATGGCACTGAAAAGCTCAAATGTGAAGGATTACATGTTGCTTCGTGCATATTACTGTATGTATTACCTATTTGAAAGATGGTTTATGTCATGTTGCACAGTATTAATGTAAAGGCTAAAAGCTCAGAGTTTTTGGCAGAGATAACATGCAATATGACACATACATAAGATATACACCAGATGCGATGTTTATTTTCCAATTATGTTTGTCAGCTTCCGGCCTCCTGTTTGTCTCCGGGCCTCTAGAGGTCATCTGTGTTCCCCTCTGCCTTAGTTCTTCCTCGTGTGTCCTTATTAGCTTTATCCAGGTCACCTGTGCCTTGTTTCCCCTAGAGTATTTTAGCTGTGTTTTTTCCCCTTGTTCCTCACTTGGTTTTTGAGTCCTGGCTATGTGTCTCCTGCTGTGTCCCACAGAGTCTTTCCGAGTAAGCTTTTCTAAGTTATCTTTATTTTGTTTTTCCCCTCGTGGAGTTATTTTGTTTTGTCCTCCTGTTTTGTTTACTGTACCTCTGTTAGTATACCTCTTTCTGAGAAGAACTTTTGTTGGATTATTTTTGAAGTGCAAAGAAATACCTTTTTTTATATTAAACCTACTTTGCCTGGAGTATTGCCTTGGGTGTTTCGTTTGGGTCCTACTATACCTCCTCTGTGGCTAAGGGGGTAGAACACCCAACTCTCCACATCTGAGACCTGAGTTCAAGCCTAGCTTGTGACAGAAAAACCAAGTCAATCATGGACCCAGAAACACTCAGTTCCAAGGACCTGTTGGCGGTGATCGCTCGACATGAGGCATCTTTCCAGCGCCATGAAGCCGTTCTCAGCCGACAGGAAGAGCTGATGGCTAGTCATTCTCAACTCCTGGCCGATATGATGAGTTCCCTCCGCCAGCTCTTTGAACGCCTCCCTGGTCCTTCCCCTACTCCAGGTCACCCCCAGTGACGACAGGCCTTCTCCATCGGCGGAGCCCCGACTACCACCTCCCAAGCCCTTTTCTGGGGATCCAAGCTCTTGCCAGGGTTTCCTCACCCAATGCTCCCTCACCTTCGAGCTCCAACCCTCAAGTTTTTCCACCGACCGTTCCAAGATTGCCTACATCATTACCCTTCTTTCAGACAAGGCGCTCTCCTGGGCCTCTGCGGTGTGGCAGTCCCAGGAGGCCTGTTGTGACTCCTACGCTGCATTTGTAGAAGAGTTCAAGCGGGTGTTCGATCATCCTGTCAGTGGGCGGGAAGCTTCCAAGCGCCTACTGTCTCTCCGTCAGGGTCCCCAGAGCACGGCAGATTTTGCCATTGAATTCCGGACCATAGCAGCAAGGAGCGGATGGAATGATGAAGCGCTGAGGGTCTGTTTTCAGGAGGGTTATCTGAGCCCCTTCAAGATGAGTTAGCCACCCGAGAACCAGCTGGGGATCTCGAGTCCCTCATAGCCTTGGCCATCCGCCTGGACAATCGTCTAAGAGAGCGGAGAACGGCTCGCCGCCAGGGGTCTCAGTCCCAAGTTCCTCTGAGCAGCTCTGTTTCTCCTGTTTGGGCTCCGTCAGTCAGAGCTTCCCCGGCTCCTGAACTGCTCCAGGATTCCCCGGAGAACATGCAGTTAGGCCGTTCCAGGCTTTCTCCCCAACGAAAGGGAACGTCGCATGAGGGAGCCGTCGGTGCCTCTACTGCGGGGTTGCCGGCCACTTCCGCTCCACTTGCCCCCGAAGCTTCGGGAAACGCCTGTCCCCGCCTAGCTACAGGAGGGCTGTGATGGGGAAAATTAGAGCTCCTCCTACTAACGCTGTCTTAGCTATCCCAGCCACTCTGTCCTGGAAGGGCCACCAGCATCGGGTCCAGGCTATGATTGATTCCGGTGCCGCAGGTGATTTCCTGATTTAACCTTGGCTAAGGAACTTAAGATCCCTACCCAACTACTTCCTCAACCCCAGGCAGTTACAGCCTTAGATGGCAGACCTCTGGAACCAGGAAAGGTTACAGAGGCGACTCAGTCCCCTGCGACTTACCATCTTTCAACACCAGCAGGAGGAGACCTTCTATCTCATTGACTCCCCGAGTATCCTATTATCCTGGGTCACCCTTGGCTATGCAGACATAATCCCCAGATCGACTGGCCTACTGGCACCATTCTAAGCTGGGGTCCCACTTGCCAACTCACCTGCATGCTTCAGAGTCCCTCAGCCCCTAGTACCCAGTTTCAAGAGTCTGTTGACGTCTCCCGAGTCCCCAGTGTTTACCATCGGTTCAAGGCAGTGTTCAGCAAGTCCCGGGCTACTTCCTTACCGCCTCACCGCACGTATGACTGTGCCATTGATCTACTCCCTGGTTGCTGCCCTCCTAGAGGTCGGATCTTTTCCTTATCCTCCCCCGAGCACTCAGCTATGGACACCTACATTAAGGAGTCCTTGGCAGCCGGCCTCATCTGTGCCTCTACTTCCCCGGCTGGGGCGGGCTTCTTTTTTGTTGAAAAGAAAGACGGGGGTCTTAGGCCTTGTATTGATTACCGGGACTCAACAAGATCACGGTTCGAATCGATACCCCCTGCCTCTCATGGCCACTGCTTTTGAGCGGCTTCAAGGGGCTTCCATTTTTACTAAACTGGATCTCCGCAATGCTTACCATCTCGTGCGGATCCGGCCAGGAGACGAATGGAAGACGGCCTTCAACACGCCCACGGGGCACTATGAATATCGGGTGATGCCGTTCGGGCTCACCAATGCCCCCGCAGTATTCCAAGCCCTGATTAATGATGTTCTCCGGGATATGCTTAATCTGTTCGTCTTCGTTACCTGGACGATATCCTCATCTTCTCGAGGTCACTGAAGGAGCATGAGGGGCATGTTAGCAGGGTTCTCCAGAGGCTCCTTGACAATCACCTCTACGTTAAACCTGAGAAGTGTGAGTTTCATGTTTCCCAGACTCAGTTTCTCGGGTTTATTGTCACTCCCGGCCACCTAGAGATGGATCCCAAGAAGGTCAAAGCGGTCCACAGCTGGCCCACACCTGCCACGGTCAAGGAGGTTCAACGGTTCATTGGCTTTTCTAACTTCTATCGGAAGTTCATTAAGAATTTCAGCTCTGTGGTAGCCCCCTTGACGACGCTTACCAAGGGAGGAGGGACCAAGATTCACTGGGGTCCGGAAGCAGCAGGGGCCTTCGAGGATCTCAAGCGCCGCTTCACTTCTGCTCCGATTCTGGTGATCCCTGACCCAGAAAGACCTTTCGTGGTGGAGGTGGACGCCTCAGAGGTGGGGGTGGGAGCCGTCCTGTCACAGAGGGGTGAGGATGGGAGATTACACCCTTGTGCCTTCATGTCTCGCCGCCTGTCTGAGGCCGAGCGCAACTACCACGTGGGGGATCGAGAGTTGCTTGCGGTAAAACTGGCCTTGGAAGAGTGGCGCCATTGGCTTGAGGGGGCTCAGCATCCTTTCCAGGTTCTCACAGACCACAAGAACCTGGAATATCTCCAACAGGCAAAGCGGATGAACCCTCGCAAGCACGATGGTCCCTTTTTTTAATCGATTCCAGTTTCTCCTGTCTTACAGACCTGGCACCAAGAACGTCAAGCCGGATGCCCTGTCTCGAGCCTATTCTCCCGAGATACAAGAGAAGCCCTTGGCATCGATTATTCCGAGGTCTAGGATCGTCGCACCTCTTCAGTGGGAACTAGAAAGAGAGTACGAGAGGCCCTTGTCCATGAGCCCGATCCAGGCGGTGGTCCTGCCGGACGCCTGTAATGCCTCTCTCTGTTCGGGCCCGCGTCTTGCAGTGGGGTCATGAGTCGCCCTTGACATGCCATCCGGGTAGTGCTCGCACACTGGAATTCCTCCAGCGGCGGTTTTGGTGGCCGTCCATCAAGAAGGACGTGCAGGTCTATGTTGGGGCCTGCCCTGTGTGCAACCAGGGAAAGTCGACACGTCAGCGACCCCAGGGACTGCTCCATCCCTTACCTGTTCCTCGAGGCCATGGTCACACCTTTCTCTGGATTTTGTTACGGGACTTCCTCCATCCCAGGGCAACACAGTCATCCTAGTGGTTGTTGACCGTTCTCTAAGGCTGCCCGGTTTATTCCCCTGCCCAAGCTGCCTCGGCCAAGGAGACTGCTGAGCTCCTCATGAACCATGTCTTCCGGATATTTGGTATTCCCCCTGGGACGTTGTCTCCGACCGAGGTCCCCAATTCTCGTCCCGGTTTTGGGGGGCCTTCTGCAGGCTTATTGCCACAGCCAGCCTATCGTCTGGGTTCCATCCAGAGTCCAATGGCCAAACGGAATGGATTAATCAGGATCTGGAGACCACCCTGCGTGTATGGCGGCCAGTAATCCCACGTCTTGGGCCACCTATATAATTTGGGCTGAATATGCCCACAACACCCTCCAGTCCTCAGCCACCGGATTGTCCCCCTTCGAATGCAGTTCGGATACACCCCCTCCATTATTTCCAGAGGAAGAGGCGCAAGTTGGTGTTCCCTCGGCCCAGCGCTTTGTCCAACGCTGTAGGCGGACCTGGAAAAAGGCCAGGCGTACCCTCCTTCGGACCTCCCAGAGATACCAAAGTCAGGCTTCGCCGCCGCCGGACGGCCCCTAGTTTCCGAGCTGGTCAGAGAGTTTGGTTGGCTACCAAGAACCTGCCCCTCCGGTCGAATCCAAGAAGCTTTCCCAGAAGTACATCGGCCCTTTCCGCATAGCAAGAAAAGTTAACTCCTGTTTCTTATCGTTTGGTTCTCCTCGCTCCCTTAGAATTAACCCCACTTTCCATGTTTCACTACTAAAACCTGTCTTGTCTTCTCCCTTGCCCCCCACGCAGGCCCCCGCCACCTCCCAGGATCATTGACGGCCAGCCAGCCTACACAGTGCGCCGGATACTGGACTCCCGGAGGGTCCAGAACTCTCTGCAGTATCTGGTGGACTGGGAGGGCTACGGGCCAGAGGAGCGCTCCTGGGTTCCAGCCAAGGACATCCTGGACCCAGGTTTGATCCGAGAGTTTCGCACCCTGAGGCCAGGGTGTTCTGGAAGGAACGTCAGGAGTCGTTCCTAGAGGAGGGGGTCCTGTCAGCTTCCGGCCTCCTGTTTGTCTCCGGGCCTCTAGAGGTCATCTGTGTTCCCCTCTGCCTTAGTTCTTCCTCGTGTGTCCTTATTAGCTTTATCCAGGTCACCTGTGCCTTGTTTCCCCTAGAGTATTTTAGCTGTGTTTTTTCCCCTTGTTCCTCACTTGGTTCCACAGAGTCTTTCCGAGTAAGCTTTTCTAAGTTATCTTTATTTTGTTTTTCTCCCCTCGTGGAGTTATTTTGTTTTGTCCTCCTGTTTTGTTTACTGTACCTCTGTTAGTATACCTCTTTCTGAGAAGAACTTTTGTTGGATTATTTTTGAAGTGCAAAGAAATACCTTTTTTTATATTAAACCTACTTTGCCTGGAGTATTGCCTTGGGTGTTTCGTTTGGGTCCTACTATACCTCCTCTGTGGCTAAGGGGTAGAACACCCAACTCTCCACATCTGAGACCTGAGTTCAAGCCTAGCTTGTGACAATGTTGTATTTTATTCCTTGGATTTTTGAATGTGATTATATGCAGTCTGCATTGTACTCGACTGAGAGAGGCGGATTCTGGTCGAGGGTAGAGTTTTGAACATTTTCTCTCCTTGATGTTGAACAGATTGAGAGAGTGGTACACAATAAAGTGCCTTCAAGTACGCCAGTGTCTTGTCTTCAGTGCACCGGAACACAACGCAGTAGTCGGCAACGAGCAGACCGCGCCGGCTACACTAGCATTGTGATGACTGGTCTAATGTATGTTATGGAATGAAGCCAGAGTTGGTATGTCCGGTTCATGCATGGAGCTATTCTCATGTGCATATTTGGCATTAGTGTTGCGTAAAAAAATTATATTACGCCATTGGTCCACGGGACCCCTCAATATTTTTCTCGGGAAATGGGAAGGAGCTTGGTCGGGAAGTCCTGGGATACCGGTCACCGGTATTACACCCTAGTCTCATGTTGCAGCAGCTATGATGACAAACTTCTCCAACAAGTATTGAGACTTTACTCACTAACCAAGCATCAACTGCGGCTTCCTTTATCAAAATAAGTTATGACAGGTTTTTCCTATGTTAACTGGCTAACTTGGAATGCTTTGTGAAATACTCCCCCACAGTGCTTGCTGATGGGTATTGGGCAAGGCAATGATAACATGTCCAGGGTCCAGTTTCCCGATAGCGATGGAACTTAGGCTTATGATGCATTGTTCCTACAACGGCCGAAGATGTAACATGCTTTTCCCAAAACAGCATGCAGAGAGAATGTTTGGTAAGTGTGTTGTTGAGGCATGTGTCGAAACTGATCGGACCGAAAGAAAAGCAGCGATGCGCAAAGATCAGCTTTCTCCATTTAAATCTTACCTTTACATTAGAATTATTCCACAATACTGATGAAGGATCAGCTTCTAGATCACCTTTAACTGCCAACATTGAGGCTGCTTATACTACTACTTAGGCTATAAGCATTAGGTACTAACAAGTATCATTCCGTTCCTAATTAACATGAAATTGATTTCAATATGATTTAAATATATAGGCATGTAGCCTATACTTTATTCATCTTAATGCCGTCATCTTGGTTTTCAGTTTAAGCATATTTTTATCCTCAGTTTGTAAAAATTGTGAAGACTTTGGCAACTTTGTATTTGTAGTCAACTTCGTTCGGAATTTATTGGCGGTCGCAGAGAGACAGATGGCCTAAACATCTTGATTCTGTGTTCAGCAGAGAACTTTGTGTATGAAGTGAAGTCAATGGGCAAAAAAGCCTCTAATGACACACTTAGCTGTTCAAGTGGTCTAAGACGGTCAAATCAAATTCTATTGGTCGCGTACACATATTTTGCAGATTTTAATCGCAGGTGCAGCAAAATCCTTATGTTTCTTGCGCCAACAGTGCAGTAATACATAACAATACAAAACACTCAAATCCCAAAAAGGGTTAGGCCTAGTAACAATGACTAAGTTCAGGGCAGGGTACTGGGCAGAGGCCGGCTAGTGGTGACTATTTAACAGTCTGATGGCCTAGAGATAGAAGCTATTTTTCAGTCTCTCGGTCCCAGCTTTAATGCACCTGTATGCTAAATAAAAAGCGTTTTCAAGTGCAACTTTAGCAACAATGGTTTTAGGAAACATCTCTGAGATTTAATGATGCTCCTACGAAGGTTCTAACGATGAACTTAGCCTTACGTTTATTTGGGGAAACTGGCCCTGGTTCGTGCCATAGGATCAGCTGACCCTCCCTAAATCCCAACCTTAGACTAATGTCGAAGGGCAACTTAACCCTACTGCAGTTCTTACTTGGAACTGCCTCAAGTCCCAAACTTGACAGGAGGAATGGTTCAGTCCTGTTCTAACTGATGACGTTGACGTCTGAGGAGTGTGCCTCATTGGCTCAGAGCATGGCGTTGTACTGATCCACAGAGCAGGACGCAAAAAACCTGGGGGGAGGGTGAAAAAGAGGTAGGAGGGAGAAAAGAGGGAGGAGGGAGAAAAATATGACAGAAAGTTGCCATTTTAGCTGTAATTCTGCAACTGACCTCATTTCATGTCTGCTTCTACTGACATAAAAAACGTATAGAGTTTCTTTGAGTCTATTGATTTGTCACTCAGCCTAACATCCCACTGCTTCTCCCATCATACCGTGGCGTCTGTGGGTGACCACTGCAGGTCCTCCACAGACTTGGTGTGAGAACTGAAAGGCCATTGGTCGATCTGCCAGGAAGTCCCTCCCTCCCGTGGTTCCCACACGTGGATGTTCTTTTTGCAGTTGCCTCTGACCAGCCAACCTTTTAGACAAAACATTAATTTGGGATTGAAGCCAACAGAGTAGAAGTCCCCTAATGCATAAAACAGTATCTACACAACGTTGAAGGTGAGCCTTTCAAACCACAGTATACTACTGCCTCACATCACACACAGTCCAATCAAGGTGCATGTACAGAAGAACAAACTGAGGGTGCAAGAGACATTCAGCTACTCTCCGACAAAACTCACTCACTCGGACTCTGTTGATCCCTCCGTAGTGAGGCATCATGGCCAGCTCCATCTGTGGCTTCTTATCTTCATCATCCTCCTCTTCATCCCTCTCCTTCTCTTTCTCCGTAGTACCGTGGAGGTTGTGCATGCGTATGACAAGCAGTCTTAGAGGAAGGAGGAGAAAGGGTATGGTAGGATAAGTCAACGAGGCCTGGGCAATGAAGGACTACCAATTGTGGGGTGTGCAAAAGGTATGTTCAATGTGAGTATTTGGGGATCCCTTTACACCAGCCTCACAATAGGTAGGCAGTCTGAGGGTATGCTGAGTGTCATTGTTATGGATCCGTGGGTGTGACAGCTACCTGTTGCTGAGGGCAGCGTCGGCCTGTGTGCCTGCACAGAGCAGCATAGAGAGGGGATACTGCTCCCTGCCGTCTCCCTTCGCATCTCTCAACACGTCGAAGCTCAGGCAAGGAGCACCTGGGGGGGTAGATGTTGACAAAGCAAAACAATCAGCAAGGACTGCCCATCTATCAATCTTTGGTGAATTACAAACTAATGCTATAATGTTAGATAACAAGCTACCCAATGCATTTGAAATAACAGTTCATGACATTGTCAGTTTAAAACATTTACATTAATTTGTTTGATGGGCAATAAAATAACCCGATGAGCTAGTTAGCTTGCAAGCTACCCTGGCTAACAGTTGGCCCAACCGGATTTAAATATTTAACTTCTTCTTCTTCTTCTTCTTCGATGAGGTTAAACGGCAGTTGGCATTCAATAAATGTTGCATTACCGCCACCTACTAGACTGGAGTATAACTCCCTTATACTTTGCTTGAAAAAATAACACTACACTCACTAAAATAAATAAATTAAAAATTCATTTAAAAAAAGAATACAATAAAAAAACACCCTACTCCACTATTTCAGTATATTTAGTTCTACTTCAGGCCAACAGCCTGAAAGGATGGGACATCACCACATAACACACCCTGTAACTCTTCTGACGTCAAGTCTTGCACACCCAAATACCTCTCTGCAGCTGCAACCACAACCTCAATTTTCTGCGACTTACGTTCCATCCCTGCAGTACAGTTGATAAACATTGCTATAAATGCTAAAAATCCAATCTTACTGAAACACATATCACTTGTTGGCCTATCCATCTGTACTGGTACAGATCTACTACTCACACCACTCCTCTCAGGATCCCTACCCCTTGACCCCTTCCTCTACTTTCTTCACTGCCTCAGCATATGACAACTTCTGCACTACTCCAACCCTGGAAACCTAATCCTGCCTCTCTCACACAGGACATTTCTGATCCCCAGCCCCATCGGCACCCCTACAATTAACACATGTCACTACTTTCCCCAATGCTACACATTCCTTTGTCTCATGCCCTTCTGCACACTTCTCACACCTAGGAACCTCCATCCTACTCACTGCTGCCACATGCCCATAAGCTTGACACCTGTAACAACGGAATGTATTCGGCACAAAAGCTTGTACACGATAACTTATATATCCTAATTTGACTTTGTCGGGCAAAGACTCAACTCTCTCTCTCTCTCTCTCTCTCTCTCTCTCTCTCTCTCTCTCTCTCTCTCTCTCTCTCTCTCTCTCTCTCTCTCTCTCTCTCTCTCTCTCTCTCTCTCTCTCTCTCTCTCTCTCTCTCTCTCTCTACTGCCAGTAAAGTCCACTAATTCTAAAAGCATCTAACCAAGGAAGAAATTACTTTAATCTTATGGATAAACAAAAAGTATTAAAAAATGTAAAGTTAACCACATTTGAAAATATCACATTGTGAAAACATTAGGCATTAGCCTACTCAGTGGCGACCCGTCATTCAGTAGCGACCCGTCTGTTAAGCAAAAAATTAATATATATACACTACCAGTAAAAAGTTTGGACACACCTACTCATTCAAGGGTTTTTCTTTATTTTTACTATGTTCTACATTGTAGAATAATAGTAAAGACATCAAAACTATGAAATAACACATATGGAATCATGTAGTAACCAAAGGAGTTCCCACATATGCTGAGCACTTGTTGGCTGCTTTTCCTTCACTCTGCGGTCCAACTCATCCCAAACCATCTCAATTGGGTTGAGGTCGGGTGATTGTGGAGGCCAGGTCATCTAATGCAGCACTCCATCACTCTCCTTCTTGGTCAAATAGCCCTTACACAGCCTGGAGGTGTGTTGGGTCATTGTCCTGTTGAAAAACAAATGATAGTCCCACTAAGCACAAACTAGATGGGATGGCGTATCGCTGCAGAATGCTGTGATCGCCATGCTGGTTAAGTGTGCCTTGAATTCTAAATAAATCACAGACAGTGTCACCAGCAAAGCACCCCCACGCTTCACGGTGGGAACCACACATGCGGAGATCATCCGTTCATCTACTCTGTGTTTCACAAAGACACGGCAGTTGGAACCAAAAATCTCCAATTTGGACTCATCAGACCAAAGGACAGATTTCCAACGGTCTAATGTCCATTGCTCGTGTTTCTTGGCCCAAGCAAGTCTCTTCTTCTTATTGGTGTCCTTTAGTAGTGGTTTCTTGTCAGCAATTCGACCATGAAGGCCTGATTCACACAGTCTCCTCTGAACAGTTGATGTTGAGATGTGTCTGTTACTTGAACTCTGTGAAGCATTTATTTGGGCTGCAATTTGTGATGCTGGTAACTCTAATGAACTTATCCTCTGCAGCAGAGGTAACTCTGGGTCTTCCATTCCTGTGGCGGTCCTCATGAGAGCCAGTTTCATCATAGCGCTTGATGTTTTTTGCGACTTCAAATTTCTTGAAATGTTCTGTATTGACTGACCTTCATGTCTTAAAGTAATGATGGACTGTCATTTCTCTTTGCTTATTTGAGCTGTTCTTGCCATAATTTGGACTTGGTCTTTTACGAAATAGGGCTATCTTCTGTATACCCCCACTACCTAGTCACAACACAACTGATTGGAACAAACGCATTAAGAAGGAAATAAATTCCACAAATTAATTTTTAAAAAGGCACACCTGTTAATTAAAATGCATTCCAGGTGACTACCTCATGAAGCTGGTTGAGAGAATGCCAAGAGTGTGCAAAGCTGTCATCAAGGCAAAGGGTGGCTATTTGAAGAATCTCAAATATAAAATATTTTGTTTAACACTTTTTTGGTTACTACATGATTCCATATGTGTTATTTCATCGTTTTGATGTCTTCACTATTATTCTACAATGTAGAAAATAGTAAAAATAAAGAAAAACCCTTGAATGAGTAGGTGTTCTAAAACTTTTGACAGGTAGTGTAAATGCTTCAAAATTCGCAAGAAGTGATGTTAGCTGATGAAGATTATCTCATAGAAAAAAACGTATAAGATCTCCTAAGCCTGTATTTACCACAGACCATATTTTCTGCGTTTATCCAAAAACCCTACAAAAACTCTATTCCTTTTCCCATAAGCTTTGTCCAACTAGGCTTTGTGTAAGATACCTGTGGTGCTGATGTTTAGGCCGAGGTAGGTATCGTTTTTTGTGTGCTCTAGGGCAACGGTGTCTAGATGGAATTTGTATTTGTGGTCCTGGCAACTAGAGCTTTTTTGGAACACCATTAGTTTTGTCTTACTGAGATTTACTGTCAGGGCCCAGGTCTGACAGAATCTGTGCAGAAGATCTAGGTGCTGCTGTAGGCCCTCCTTAGTTGGGGACATAAGCACCAGATCATCAGCAAACAGTATACATTTGACTTCAGATTCTGGTAGATTGTCTGCTTTACATTTTTTAAATTTGATAGGGAAGGTGAAATATACTGTTTAGGCTTTCTACTGCCAAGTTTACACCTTTACTATTACTCTCTCTCTTTCTCTCTCTCTCTCTCACGTTCGTTTAAGGACGGGTCAGACCAAGGCGCAGCGTGAAAGGCATACATGTTTATTTCACCGATAAACACACTAACAAAACAACAAACCGTGAAGTCCTAAGGCTAAACACAATACAAGCCTCTAACACGGAACAAGATCCCACAACTAATGAGTGCCAACAGGCTACTTAAGTATGATCCCCAATCAGAGACAACGAGCGACAGCTGCCTCTGATTGGGAATCACACCCGGCCAAACATAGAAATACACAACATAGAATGCAAACATAGATATCCACACCCTGACTCAACATACAAGAGTCCCATAAGTCAGGGCGTGACAGTACCCCCCCTCCCCAAAGGTGCGGGCTCCGACCGCACAAACCTTACATAACAGGGTAGGGTCCGGGTGGGCATTCCGCCTCGGAGGCGGATCCGGCTCCGGGCGTGACGACCACATTCTCTCAGCCTCCCCGTTGCGCCCCTGGTCTGGTCTGGACCTCGGCGCGCTGCTTCCCCTCTCCTTCCTCCCACGATGTACCAAGCCCTGTCTGAACCCTGGTGTGGGAGACCCCGAACCTGGAGAGGGGCTGACGTCTGGGTCTGGACTGGAGCCGCTGACCGGAGCTGGACTAGGCACCGGTGGAGCGGACTGTTCTGGCTCCGAAGTGGAGCTGCTGACCGGAGCTGGACTGTGCACCGGTGGAGCGGACTGCTCTGGCTCCGGAGTGGAGTTGCTGACCGGAGCTGGACTGGTGCGAGGAGCAGGGACAGGCCGTACTGGACTGGGAACACGCACCACTGGTCTGGTGCGTGGAGCAGGAACAGGCCGGGCCGGACTGGCGACACGCACCACTGGCCGGGTGCGAGGAACAGGAACAGGCCGGGCCGGACTGGGAACACGCACCACTGGCTTGGTGCGAGGAGCAGGAACGGGCCGTACCGGGCTAGCGACACGCACCACAGGCTTGGTGCGGGGAGCAGGCATGGGCCGTACCGGACTGGGAACACGCACCACTGGCTTGGTGCGAGGAACAGGAACGGGCCGGGCCGGGCCGGACTGGCGACACGCACCACTGGCCTGGTGCGAGGAACAGGAACGGGCCGGGCCGGACTGGGAACACGCACCACTAGTCTGGTGCGAGGAGCAGGAACGGGCCGTACCGGACTGGGAACACGCACCACTGGCTTGGTGCGAGGAACAGGAATGGGCCGGGCCGGACTGGGCACATGCACCACTGGCTTGGTGCGAGGAACAGGAACGGGCCGGGCCGGACTGGGCACACGCACCACTAGCTTGGTGCGAGACGCAGGCACGAGGTGTACCGGACTGGGAACTGACGTTAGAGATCTCCGACTGTACCAGTCTTTCACTCTCCGCGCCCAGTCCTCCTCCCATGAGGACTCCTCCCTGAGCCCCCACGAGTGCAGTGGTCGGGGCTCTTCTCCATCGATCCCCGACCACCCTTTTAGCCCCCCCAAAATTTTTTATTGGGGCTGTCTCTCGGGCTTCCTCCTCGGCTGGCGCCTTCTGCGTTGCCGTTGCTCCTCTCTAAACCGGCCCTCCACTGTCTCCTCCCAAGGACGGCGATCCATCCCAGCCTGAATCTCCTCCCATGTCCAGGATCCCTTTCCGTTCAGGATCTCCTCCCATGTCCAGGATGTCTGCTCCTGGGCACGCTGCTTGGTCCATTTTTGGTGGGATCTTCTGTCACGTTCGTTTAAGGACGGGTCAGACCAAGGCGCAGCGTGAAAGGCATAAATGTTTATTTCACCGATAAACACACTAACAAAACAACAAACCGTGAAGTCCTAAGGCTAAACACAATACAAGCCTCTAACACGGAACAAGATCCCACAACTAATGAGTGCCAACAGGCTACTTAAGTATGATCCCCAATCAGAGACAACGAGCGACAGCTGCCTCTGATTGGGAATCACACCCGGCCAAACATAGAAATACACAACATAGAATGCAAACATAGATATCCACACCCTGACTCAACATACAAGAGTCCCATAAGTCAGGGCGTGACAGTACCCCCCCAAAAGGTGCGGGCTCCGACCGCACAAACCTTACATAACAGGGTAGGGTCCGGGTGGGCATTCCGCCTCGGGAGGCGGATCCGGCTCCGGGCGTGACGACCACATTCTCTCAGCCTCCCCGTTGCGCCCCTGGTCTGGTCTGGACCTCGGCGCGCTGCTTCCCCTCTCCTTCCTCCCACGATGTACCAAGCCCTGTCTGAACCCTGGTGTGGGAGACCCCGAACCTGGAGAGGGGCTGACGTCTGGGTCTGGACTGGAGCCGCTGACCGGAGCTGGACTAGGCACCGGTGGAGCGGACTGTTCTGGCTCCGAAGTGGAGCTGCTGACCGGAGCTGGACTGTGCACCGGTGGAGCGGACTGCTCTGGCTCCGGAGTGGAGTTGCTGACCGGAGCTGGACTGGTGCGAGGAGCAGGGACAGGCCGTACTGGACTGGGAACACGCACCACTGGCCTGGTGCGTGGAGCAGGAACAGGCCGGGCCGGACTGGCGACACGCACCACTGGCCGGGTGCGAGGAACAGGAACAGGCCGGGCCGGACTGGGAACACGCACCACTGGCTTGGTGCGAGGAACAGGAACGGGCCGTACCGGGCTAGCGACACGCACCACAGGCTTGGTGCGGGGAGCAGGCATGGGCCGTACCGGACTGGGAACACGCACCACTGGCTTGGTGCGAGGAACAGGAACGGGCCGGGCCGGACTGGCGACACGCACCACTGGCCTGGTGCGAGGAACAGGAACGGGCCGGGCCGGACTGGGAACACGCACCACTAGTCTGGTGCGAGGAGCAGGAACGGGCCGTACCGGACTGGGAACACGCACCACTGGCTTGGTGCGAGGAACAGGAATGGGCCGGGCCGGACTGGGCACACGCACCACTGGCTTGGTGCGAGGAACAGGAACGGGCCGGGCCGGACTGGGCACACGCACCACTAGCTTGGTGCGAGACGCAGGCACGAGGTGTACCGGACTGGGAACTGACGTTAGAGATCTCCGACTGTACCAGTCTTTCACTCTCCGCGCCCAGTCCTCCTCCCATGAGGACTCCTCCCTGAGCCCCCACGAGTGCAGTGGTCGGGGCTCTTCTCCATCGATCCCCGACCACCCTTTTAGCCCCCCCAATTTTTTTTATTGGGGCTGTCTCTC
Organism: Coregonus clupeaformis; assembly: GCF_020615455.1. Classification (NCBI taxonomy): domain Eukaryota; kingdom Metazoa; phylum Chordata; class Actinopteri; order Salmoniformes; family Salmonidae; genus Coregonus; species Coregonus clupeaformis. The sequence goes on along the minus strand of NW_025534192.1, from coordinate 223,917 downwards.
GGGCTTCCCCCTCGGCTGGCGCCTTCTGCGTTGCCGTTGCTCCTCTCTAAACCGGCCCTCCACTGTCTCCTCCCAAGGACGGCGATCCATCCCAGCCTGAATCTCCTCCCATGTCCAGGATCCCTTTCCGTTCAGGATCTCCTCCCATGTCCAGGATGTCTGCTCCTGGGCACGCTGCTTGGTCCATTTTTGGTGGGATCTTCTGTCACGTTCGTTTAAGGACGGGTCAGACCAAGGCGCAGCGTGAAAGGCATACATGTTTATTTCACCGATAAACACACGAACAAAACAACAAACCGTGAAGTCCTAAGGCTAAACACAATACAAGCCTCTAACACGGAACAAGATCCCACAACTAATGAGTGCCAACAGGCTACTTAAGTATGATCCCCAATCAGAGACAACGAGCGACAGCTGCCTCTGATTGGGAATCACACCCGGCCAAACATAGAAATACACAACATAGAATGCAAACATAGAAATACTAACATAAATATCCACACCCTGACTCAACATACAAGAGTCCCATAAGTCAGGGCGTGACACTCTCTCTCTCTCCTAACTCCTTATCGTAGTTTCTCAGAAAGGCTGATGCTCATTCTGCTGCCTCTACATTTACAAAAGGAAGTGAGACATGTCTTGGGGGTATTGTTGTCGGTCTATGAGCCTTGCTTTTTAAAGATTGTGTGCATTAAAGAAAGCACCTGGCTGAGTTTAATGAGGGTTCTGTCTTAAACAGCAGGAAAAAAGGGGCTCCTTTTTGTATCAAAGATTTTGCAAGTGTTCTGTCTAAAGTGTGTGTGCGTGTGGGTGTGTGTGCGCATGGTGTGTGTAATTCAATCAATCAATCAATCAATTTTATTTTATATAGCCCTTCGTACATCAGCTAATATCTCGAAGTGCTGTACAGAAACCCAGCCTAAAACCCCAAACAGCTAGTAATGCAGGTGTAGAAGCACGGTGGCTAGGAAAAACTCCCTAGAAAGGCCAAAACCTAGGAAGAAACCTAGAGAGGAACCAGGCTATGAGGGGTGGCCAGTCCTCTTCTGGCTGTGCCGGGTGGAGATTATAACAGAACCATACCAAGATGTTCAAAAATGTTCATAAGTGACAAGCATGGTCAAATAATAATCAGGAATAAATCTCAGTTGGCTTTTCATAGCCGATCATTAAGAGTTGAAAACAGCAGGACTGGGACAGGTAGGGGGTTCCATAACCGCAGGCAGAACAGTTGAAACTGGAATAGCAGCAAGGCCAGGCGGACTGGGGACAGCAAGGAGTCACCACGGCCGGTAGTCCCGACGTATGGTCCTAGGGCTCAGGTCTCTCAGTTGGCTTTTCATAGCCGATCATTAAGAGTTGAAAACAGCAGGTCTGGGACAGGTAGGGGTTTCGTAACCGCAGGCAGAACAGTTGAAACTGGAATAGCAGCAAGGCCAGGCGGACTGGGGACAGCAAGGTGTCAGCATGCCCGGTAGTCCTGACGTATGGTCCTAGGGCTCAGGTTCTCAGAGAGAGAGAGAGAACGAGAGAATTAGAGAGAGCATACTTAAATTCACACAGGACACTGGATAAGACAGGAGAAGTACTCCAGGTATAACCAACTAACCCCAGCCCCCCGACACATAAACTACTGCAGCATAAATACTGGAGGCTGAGACAGGAGCGGTCCGGAGACACTGTGGCCCCATCCGAAGAAACCCCGGACAGGGCCAAACAGGAAGGATATAACCCCACCCACTCTGCCAAAGCACAGCCCCCGCACCACTAGAGGGATATCCTCAACCACCAACTTACAATCCTGAGACAAGGCCGAGTATAGCCCACAGAGGTCTCCACCACAGCACAAACCAAGGGGGGCGCCAACCCAGACAGGAAGATCACGTCAGTAACTCAACCCACTCAAGTGACGCACCCCTCCTAGGGACGGCATGAAAGAGCACCAGCAAGCCAGTGACTCAGCCCCTGTAACAGGGTTAGAGGCAGAGAACCCCAGTGAGAGAGGGGAACCGGCCCGGCAGAGACAGCAAGGGCTGTTCGTTGCTCCAGAGCCTTTCCGTTCACCTTCACACTCCTGGGCCAGACTACACTCAATCATATGACCTACTGAAGAGATAAGTCTTCAGTAAAGACTTAAAGGTTGAGACCGAGTCTGCGTCTCTCACATGGGTAGGCAGACTGTTCCATAAAAATGGAGATCTATAGGAGAAAGCCCTGCCTCCCGCTGTTTGCTTAGAAATTCTAGGGACAATTAGGAGGCCTGCGTCTTGTGACCGTAGCGTACGTATTGGTATGTACGGCAGGACCAACTCGGAAAGATAGGTAGGAGCAAGCCCATGTAACGCTTTATAGGTTAACAGTAAAACCTTGAAATCAGCCCTTGCCTTAACAGGAAGCCAGTGTAGGGAAGCTAGCACTGGAGTAATATGATCAAATTTCTTGGTTCTAGTCAGGATTCTAGCAGCCGTATTTAGCACTAACTGAAGTTTATTTAGTGCTTTATCCGGGTAGCCGGAAAGTAGAGCATTGCAGTAGTCTAACCTAGAAGTAACAAATGCATGGATTAATTTTTCTGCATCATTTTTGGACAGAAAATTTCTGATTTTTGCAATGTTACGTAGATGGAAAAAAGCTGTCCTTGAAACAGTCTTGATATGTTCGTCAAAAGAGAGATCAGGGTCAAGAGTAACGCCGAGGTCCTTCACAGTTTTATTTGAGACGACTTTACAACCATCAAGATGAATTGTCAGATTTAACAGAAGATCTCTTTGTTTCTTGGGACCTAGAACAAGCATCTCTGTTTTGTCCGAGTTTAAAAGTAGAAAGTTTTCAGCCATCCACTTCCTTATGTCTGAAACACAGGCTTCTAGCGAGGGCAATTTTGGGGCTTCACCATGTTTCATTGAAATGTACAGCTGTGTGTCATCCGCATAGCAGTGAAAGTTAACATTATGTTTTCGAATAACATCCCCAAGAGGTAAAATATATAGTGAAAACAATAGTGGTCCTAAAACGGAACCTTGAGGAACACCGAAATGTACAGTTGATTTGTCGGAGGACAGACCATTCACAGAGACAAACTGATATCTTTCCGACAGGTAAGATCTAAACCAGGCCAGAACTTGTCCGTGTAGACCAATTTGGGTTTCCAGTCTCTCCAAAAGAATGTGGTGATCGATGGTGTCAAAGGCAGCACTAAGGTCTAGTAGCACGAGGACAGATGCAGAGCCTCGGTCTGACGCCATTAAAAGGTCATTTACCACCTTCACAAGTGCAGTCTCAGTGCTATGATGGGGTCTAAAACCAGACTGAAGCATTTCGTATACATTGTTTGTCTTCAGAAAGGCAGTGAGTTGCTGCGCAACAGCTTTTTCTAAAATTTTTGAGAGGAATGGAAGATTCGATATAGGCCGATAGTTTTTTATATTTTCCGGGTCAAGGTTTGGCTTTTTCAAGAGAGGCTTTATCACTGCCACTTTTAGTGAGTTTGGTACACATCCGGTGGATAGAGAGCTGTTTATTATGTTCAACATAGGAGGGCCAAGCACAGGAAGCAGCTCCTTCAGCAGTTTAGTAGGAATAGGATCCAGTATGCAGCTTGAAGGTTTAGAGGCCATGATTATTTTCATCATTGTGTCAAGAGATATAGTACTAAAACACTTAAGTGTCTCTCCCGATCCCAGGCCCTCGCAGAGCTGTGCAGATCCATAATTAATATGAGTGATTTGTGTGAGAAGAAAGATCTCCTATAATTCAGTTGCCCTTCATGCCATTCAGTTACTTTGGAGCTGCTTTAGTAACCAAAGTGGAATGACTCAGTTGTAGGCCTACCCAGTAACTGCAGATAAGGCACATGAAACAAATATTGAATTGTAATAAACAGAATTCACATTCCACCACATTGTAAAACATAATATGAATTTGTTCTGAAATATTGGACAATAGTTGATGTGCTGTAGCTTGCTCAATATAAAACACTTGTTAGTGTTTAGTTAGCTTGAGTAGAATATTGCTTTTAATACATATGGCTATGTTGTATGGGTATGTTGTATAGGTACGTAACGGTTTCTTATGGCTATGATAATAGAACTCTGGTTTGCAGACAGTAAGTTAAAATGTTTTTATTCTATACATAAACTTGACTGCAGTTGTACATTCAGTGCAACAATTTAATGTGCATGTCAGTCACTTGATTGACAAAGCTTACTGCATTAGAACAGCTAGAATGGACAGATTGAGAAGAAAAAGCCAACCAGTGCTCCAAAACACATTGCAAAAACAAAAGGACGTATTCTTTCAAAAGCAGGGATTCTTTTTTGCATTTTGTGTGCGCCATTGAAGAGATCCACTTCAGTAACTATAGCAACTGCTCTACAGTAGCATCCAGGTCAGTACACATAACAGGAGGCTCCTAGTAGAACCATGAAGCCCTATGGACGCTGGGCTCCTATTGGTTGGTGGCAGTGTGATGTATAACCTCATCCCTGTCTCCCCTTCATTCTCCCTGTGTTGCATGTGAACTGCACGTGTGGTTAACAACCTCACTTTTCTACTTTCCAGATCAGCCCTTTCTTCCTCCCCAGCAGGAGAGGCCAGAGTGGCGAAGGAACAGGTGTCCACGAGGTCGAGCAACCCAGTTCCAGCCATTTGGAGAAAACAGATGAAGTGAATTTGAGGAGAAGTTTCTCCGGAGAGGGAAGAACGGAAGGGTCCGGATCCTCAAATCTCTGTGAGAGAGGGATGTGATAAGAGAGGAAAGGGGGATAAGGGAGGAGAGGAAAGGGGGATAAGGGAGGAGAGGAGTGGTTATTAACAAACATCAAGTACAAGCGCTCTGTCATGGATTGATAGCCGTTTCTCTGGGGAGTTAACCTCTGTGATATACAGAGGTCTGCTTTAAATTGTTTGATTTGATAGGGAAGCTGAAAGGTCAAATATACTGTTTAGGCTTTCTACTGCCAAGTGTACACCTTCACTATTACTCTCTCTCTCTCTCTCTCTCTCTCTCGCCCTGTGTCTGCAGAGGTTTATCGTGGTTTCTCAGAAAGGCTGATGCTCATTCTGCTACCTCTACATTTACAAAAGGAAGTGAGTCATGTCTTGGGGGTATTGTTGTCAGTCTATGAGCCTTGCTTTTTAAAGTTTGTGTGCATTAAAGAAAGCACCTGGCTGAGATTAATGGAAGTTCTGTGTTAAACAGCAGGAAAAATGTGGCTCCTTTTTGTATAAAAGATTTTGCAAGTGTTCTGTCTAAAGTGTGTGTGCATGCGTGGGTGGGTCATGGTGTGTGCATGCATGGGCATGCATACATACAGTGGGGGAAAAAAGTATTTAGTCAGCCACCAATTGTGCAAGTTCTCCCACTTAAAAAGATGAGAGAGGCCTGTAATTTACATCATAGGTACACGTCAACTATGACAGACAAATTGAGAGAAAAAAATCCAGAAAATCACATTGTAGGATTTTTAATGAATTTATTTGCAAATTATGGTGGAAAATAAGTATTTGGTCACCTACAAACAAGCAAGATTTCTGGCTCTCACAGACCTGTAACTTCTTCTTTAAGAGGCTCCTCTGTCCTCCACTCATTACCTGTATTAATGGCACCTGTTTGAACTTGTTATCAGTATAAAAGACACCTGTCCACAACCTCAAACAGTCACACTCCAAACTCCACTATGGCCAAGACCAAAGAGCTGTCAAAGGACACCAGAAACAAAATTGTAGACCTGCACCAGGCTGGGAAGACTGAATCTGCAATAGGTAAGCAGCTTGGTTTGAAGAAATCAACTGTGGGAGCAATTATTAGGAAATGGAAGACATACAAGACCACTGATAATCTCCCTCGATCTGGGGCTCCACGCAAGATCTCACCCCGTGTGGTCAAAATGATCACAAGAACGGTGAGCAAAAATCCCAGAACCACACGGGGGGACCTAGTGAATGACCTGCAGAGAGCTGGGACCAAAGTAACAAAGCCTACCATCAGTAACACACTACGCCACCAGGGACTCAAATCCTGCAGTGCCAGACATGTCCCCCTGCTTAAGCCAGTACATGTCCAGGCCCGTCTGAAGTTTGCTAGAGTGCATTTGGATGATCCAGAAGAGGATTGGGAGAATGTCATATGGTCAGATGAAACCAAAATATAACTTTTTGGTAAAAACTCAACTCGTCGTGTTTGGAGGACAAAGAATGCTGAGTTGCATCCAAAGAACACCATACCTACTGTGAAGCATGGGGGTGGAAACATCATGCTTTGGGGCTGTTTTTCTGCAAAGGGACCAGGACGACTGATCCGTGTAAAGGAAAGAATGAATGGGGCCATGTATCGTGAGATTTTGAGTGAAAACCTCCTTCCATCAGCAAGGGCATTGAAGATGAAACGTGGCTGGGTCTTTCAGCATGACAATGATCCCAAACACACCGCCCGGGCAACGAAGGAGTGTCTTCGTAAGAAGCATTTCAAGGTCCTGGAGTGGCCTAGCCAGTCTCCAGATCTCAACCCCATAGAAAATCTTTGGAGGGAGTTGAAAGTCCGTGTTGCCCAGCGACAGCCCCAAAACATCACTGCTCTAGAGGAGATCTGCATGGAGGAATGGGCCAAAATACCAGCAACAGTGTGTGAAAACCTTGTGAAGACTTACAGAAAACGTTTGACCTGTGTCATTGCCAACAAAGGGTATATAACAAAGTATTGAGAAACTTTTGTTATTGACCAAATACTTATTTTCCACCATAATTTGCAAATCAATTCATTAAAAATCCTACAATCCCCCACTGTATACATGATGTGTGAAATTAATGTGAGTGATGTGTGTGAGAGTAAAGATCTCCTATAATTGAGTTGTGACACATTCTATACATAAACTTGACTGCAGTTGTACATTCAGCGCAACAATTTAATGTGCATGTCAGTCACTTGATTGACAAAGCTTACTGCATTAGAACAGCTAGAACAGATAGATTGAGAAGAAAAAGCCAACCAGTGCTCCAAAACACATTGCAAAAACAAAAGGACGTATTTTTTTATTTTTTATTTATTTTGTGTGTGCCATTGAAGAGATCCACTTCAGTAACTTTAGCAACTTCTGTACAGTAGCATCCAGGTCAGTCCACATAACAGGAGGATCCTAGCAGAACCAGGAAGCCCTATGGACGCTGGGTTCCTATTGGTTGGTGGCTGTGTGATGTATAACCTCATCCCTGTCTCCCCTCCATTCTCCCTGTGTTGCATGTGAACTGCACGTGTGGTTAACAACCTCACTTTTTTACTTTCCAGATCGGCCCGTTCTTCCTCCCCAGCAGGAGAGACCAGAGTGGGGAAGGAACAAGTGTCCACCGAGGTCGAGCACCCCAGCTCCAGCCATTTGGAGAAAACAAAATGAAGTGAAGTTGAGAAGTTCCTCCGGAGAGGAGGAGACGGAGGGAAGAACAGAAGGGTCAGGATCCTCGGATGTCTGTGATAAGAGAGGAAAGGGGGATAAGGGAGGAGAGGAAAGGGGGATAAGGGAGGAGAGGAGTGGTTATTAAACAAACATCAAGTAGAAGCGCTCTGTCATTGATTGATAGCCGTTTCTCTGGGGAGTTTACCTCTGTGATATACAGTACCAGTCAAAAGTTCGGACACGCCTACTCATTCAAGGGTTTTTCTTTATTTTTAATACTTTCTACATTGTAGAATAATAGTGAAGACATCAAAACTATGAAATAACACATATGGAATCATGTAGTAACCAAAAAAGTGTTAAACAAATCAAAATAGATTTTAGATTCTGAGGTTTACATACACCTTAGCCTAATACATTTAAATTCAGTTTTTCACAATTCCTGACATTTAATCCTAGTAAAAATTCCCTGTCTTAGGTCAGTTATGATCACCACTTTAATTTAAGAATGTGAAATGTCAGAATAATAGTAGAGAGAATGATTTATTTAAGCTTTTATTTATTTCATCATTTACATTTACACATTCCCAGTGGGTCAGAAGTTTACATACACTCAATTAATATTTGGTAGCATTGCCTTTAAATTGTTTAACTTGGGTCAAACGTTTCGGGTAGCCTTCCACAAGCTTCCCACAATAAGTTGGGTGAATTTTGGCACATTCCTCCTGACAGAGCTGGTGTAACTGAGTCAGGTTTGTAGGCCTCCTTGCTCGCACACACCTTTTCAGTTCTGCCCACACATTTTCTATAGGATTGAGGTCAGGGCTTTGTGATGGCCACTCCAATACCTTGACTTTGTTGTCCTTAAGCCATTTTGCCACAACTTTGGAAGTATGCTTGGGGTTATTGTCCATTTGGAAGACCCATTTGCGACCAAGCTATAACTTCCTGACTGATGTCTTGAGATGTTGCTTCAATATATCCACATAATTTTCCTTCCTCATGATGCCATCTATTTTGTGAAGTGCACCAGTCCCTCCTGCAGCAAAGCACCCCCACAGCATGATGCTGCCACCCCCGTGCTTCACGGTTGGGATGGTGTTGTAGTGTCTTAGAGTCTAGAAATGCTGACCGTTGCAGAAAGTGGGTTAGAGGAAACTTGGCCCTAAGATTTTGCTGATGTGGCAAAATGGTGTAATAGATGAACTTTACTCTACTTTGCTGAAAACATCTGGAAAGCATTACTAATGTTCATGGAAAGATGATATGGGGAGAGATGTGAAAAAGACTAGGGATTGGTTTTTAGAATCACACCATATTACGTCATAAATGATATAAAACCATGTCTTGAACAATAGAATAGCAGAATAGCGAATTACAGATTTTGGCTGTTGCTGTCTCCAGATATCTGCAGTATCTGTCAAATTCCGATGCTGGAACTTTTGTTATAATAAACCTTTATAAACAGAGTACAGTGTCGGCGGATTCCTTATCATTACAGCATGGACCAGCAAAGGTGTGTCTTTTAGACACTACATTTAATGGCGACGAGGTAGTTTTATTTTTATTCTTTTTGGGTCGTGTTACGTCTTTTCTCAACATTCCATTCCTGGGCTACAAAGTGACTCCCGCTCAAGAAGCCGGCAAAAACAAAAAAGGTGAGCTTTTTTCACTAATATTGGGCGCTGGCCGTTTTGTGAGTCCAGAGAGTGTGTGTGTTCAAGATGTACCGTCAAAGAATCTGTGCGTGCGTTTTGCTGGTTCTTTTTTGCTGTGTGATAGGAATTCCGTTCTAAATTTTCTAAATTAGTTTGCGTTGAGAACAAAGCAAAAAAGTGGGGAGTGTCTATAGGGCACACCGATATTTTGGCTTGAATAAACGTACAAGGAGTGTCTAGAAGTGTCTAAGAGTACAAGGAATAAGGCTAGAAAATAAGTAACAGTATACTTTAGGACGCCGTTTAATTTAAGGAAGCCCTTGAAAAAAACAAGGCATCAATATGATGGCCATAAATCTTGATAGTTATTAGATTAACTCTCAAGTCAGTTCTGGGAACTGCTGGTTTAAGGCAATATATTCAATTGTACGTTTACCGCTCTGAATTTATTTGACGAAATATCTGTCTGAAGTAATCCTCTCTTTTGAATGTCTAAAACCTGAAGGTAGCAGAAATTTAGCAAAACGAATATAAAAGACAATAGAAACGGCGATAAGCATGCTTTGTGTAAATGACTCCTGTATGTCTCTGTGTCTGTCTGTGTGTGTGAAACAGAGAAAAAGGGGGGGGGGGCTGCGTCTCTGATTACTTCCAGCTGTGCGTCGACTAAGGCTCTGACAACAGGGGCTTTACTCTTTTGTAAGGAAATATGGTAGTTGAGGTCAAAACCTTATGAGTCTCTATAAAAAGAGAATGTTCATTAACTATTAGAATAGCATGACCCTACAGGGATGATTTTTTAAGAGTGTATAGAGATGTTTTGTAATTGATAACAGCATAACTATCAATCTGCAAACTAGGATAAGTGAAAGATAACATAACTTGGAAGTGGGATTTGTGTTCTGTGTGTTTCGTGTTTGTTTGTGTGTTCTGTAGAGTCTTGTTATTGTCTATGGGAGGAGAGAACGGAGCAACAGCGGGTCTGTCTATAGCTCCTTTCACTCTGAAATCACATTGGTGACTGAACTGCGCACGCGTAGGATTTTATGAGTTTAGCCACTCCCCTGCACTGAACTGATTGGGAGAGTCATTCTCAGTGCAGACAAAAAGAAAACGGGAGGGGGAATTTTGCACACAAGTGAAATGTTCTCTTGAATTAACTGTTGCTTGACTGTAAAACTGTTTGGTTGATAATCGGTTGAGTTGGTGAATGAGAGATATATTGACGGATTATAAATAATAATAATAAAATAAATGAATAAAATAAAATGTTATTGAGCTATTTATAATATTCCTAAGTTAAGCTGTTTGCTTATTTCTTAGCGTGAATGTGAAAAAAAAAATATATATATATATAAATAATGATGAACTAAATTCTTGCTTGTTCTTTTGTCCTTCTGTCATATGAGAGACGAGAAGGAGGAGACAGAGAGAGAGAGAGAGAGGAGGTGCTAACATCAGCTGGCATCGATGACAACCACCCAGCCAAATTAAGGCCAGTACTGTACTTATCCACAAAACCTACTTTCCCTTACAGGATTTAATTGATACATTGTGTCTACATAGAATTTTTCATGTTGTGACCATTTCGCAGGAACTTGGCAACAGACTGATGAATTGATGTAATTGATAATTGCACATTAGAGTTTTTGTCAATGACTTGTTCTGATTAGAGTTGTGTTGGAAATCCAGCATTGACATTATTCTGTAAAATTAAGGTAATTAGGTGCTTATTAAGCAATTGAGTAGTGCTGCTGGTACAGGTCTTTTATTTTTGAATTGCTCTGGAGTTGACTACTTTCCTTTACTCTTCCTCATCGGATGTGGTAAGATTGCCACTAATCAATAATTTGGTAAAATAAAATTCACAGAATAATTGATTGATTGATTTCATTGATTAGTTGATTGATTGGATTAATTGATTGATTGATTTCATTGATTAGTTGATTGATTGGATTAATTGATTGATTGATTTCATTGATTAGTTGATTGATTGATTTGATTAGTTGATTGATTGATTTGATTGATAATTGATTGATTGATTTTATTAGTAATTGATTGATTGTTTGATTGATTTAGTTACTTGATTGATTGATTGAAATAAATTAGTTGATTAGTTGATTGATTGGATTAATTGATTGATTGATTTGATTGATTAGTTGATTGATTTGATTGATTAGTTGATTGATTTGATTGGTAATTGATTGGATTGGTTGATTGGTTAATTCATTGATTGATTTGATTGATTAGTTGATTGATTGGATTAGTTGATTGATTGATTTGATTAGTAATTGATTGATTGATTTGATTGGTAATTGATTGATTGATTGATTAGTGATTAATTGATTGATTTGATTGGTTAATTGATTGATTGGATTAATTGATTAATTATTTTTTAATAAAGAAAAAAAAAAAAAAAAAGAGGGAAACAAGAGGGAAACACATAACATAGTCATTACAATGGGGAAAAAGGACATCAAAACTACAAAAGCAATTACTCCTCTTCATGTAGTACAGAATAGTAATCCTCTAGTTAATGGTATAGCAAAATTATCTGAAAAATGGAATAAACGTTGGCCTGACATTGAACAACCATGGCCAGTGGAAGGCACTCTTAACCCAGACGTCATCAAGATAATGCAAGTGCTTGTATCCACGTATAAGGCAGATCAAAAGAAGGGGAAGAAAGGAAAACTTCGTAAAGAAAAAAGACAAAGAGAGCTGGGTGTTCTTAAGCTTTTTGAAAATGAAGGACAAAAACTGATAAAAGATACAAAAGATAAGAGAGACAGAGGTACAGAGAAAATGGCAAAAGAGGTGAAGGTGACAGAAAAGCTAATGGCAGAAGTCAATACACCTTTCTCATATATGGATTCAGCAAAAACACCCCCACCTTATGAGAAAGAAGCCAAGTTTAAGGACGTTTATCCTCAGCTTCCAGTGATCATTCAGGAGGGTGACTATTGCATCAGAGATGAAGATGAACAAATAATAGAGAGAGGACAAGCAGAAACGACCATAAAGATGAATCCAAACTCCAAAAGCAGGAACAAAACGAGATGTCTGGAAACTAAGGGTAGAGTGAGGTCAAGGAGGATGGAACTTGATGATGACGATGATGATGATGATGATGATCAGAGTGATTCAGAAGAGATCATGGGTGGATATGACCCTGTCATCAGACAGAGGTTGGCCAGAGCGGAAAGAAGGGGGTGATGGAAGTTGGAAGAAGAAGAATACAAGTGATTCGAGTGCTGGTGAAAATGAAGATGGAGACAACGATGAAGATTTGGAGACTAAAGGTGCTTCATATTCAAGAGGATTTTATCCTCCAATGACTAACACAGAAGAAATAGAAAGAGATATAGACCGATGCGTATCATACCTGTATAAGGCCAATAACTTAGAAGAAGTAAAAGAACTGGAAGAACGACTCAAGACGCTGAAGACGAAGGAAAAGAAGCTGCTGAGAAAAGAATCCCAAGAATCTGAGAAGAAATATACATTGAGGCCAAGGAAAGATGGCACTAGTAAGAAAATTATGCCGGTGATCATTCGAGGACAAAACTTAGAATATAAGCCTTTGCAGAATACCGATATGTCAGATATACTTGAGAAGCTGCCTACTCTTCAAGATGGAGCATATCCTTGGATTTCAAAGTTGGAAGAAATTACGGTGGGAACACAGTCTGCCATAGGAGACATTAAGAGACTTTTGGCTAATCTCCTTGGGATTCCAGGCATGGAAGAAATTTTTCAGAGAGCTGGACTTCATAGATATGTGGGAACTGCTGTGAATGATCCTGAATTGTTGGCTGCAAGCAGGAATCGGCTGTGGAGAGCACTGAAAGATACGTTTCCAACAAATGTGCATCCTGACAACATTCTGATTGACCCACTAGGACAACAAGAAAATCCGAGAGCCTACGTGTCAAGAGTTCATCAAGTGTGGAGAAATATTACCGGAAATGATCCAGATGTGAGTCAAATTGAGCAGTCAATCTTGAGAGCTAAACTACAGATGGGACTGCCCTTACCGGTAAGGAGCAAACTGGCAGAAGTGGTTGGACTTGGGAGCATGACAAAAGGTGTCTATACAGATCATATAGCCCATCAAGTGGATCTGTACCGGAAAAAGGAACACAACCAGAAAGAACAGGACCAAGAAACTCTCAGAAAACTCAATCAAATACAACTGGTGGAGAAGAAGGAGAAGAGAAGCATTGGTTATTCGGAATCAGTGTGAACCAAATCAACAATCACTGCTACAGCTTCAACTGAACAAGGTCAAATGCAATTATACCAGCCACAACAAGTGGTATAAATTGTTTCATATCCATAGATAGTTTCTGGAAAGAAAGAATTTCAGAGGAAGATACAGGAGCAAGTGAAGATCACCTGTCCTCCAGGTGAACCCTATAGGAGAAAGGAGCAAGGACTCTAGAGGTGCCTAGAAGATCCGAAAGGAGTTTTCAACTGGTAGCATCAGGACCGGAAAAAGAACCAACAATTGAAGTGAAAATAAACAATGGACTATGGGAAGTGATGATGGATAGCAGAAAGGTTTTTATCTGTGTTCAGCCTGAAGAGGTTACACATCTCACGATGTCAAATCAATTAATTATGAGAAGAACTTGGAGTGAAGATCAGCGATTTCTGAAAATGATGATTTTGGCTCAAGGACAAGGAGAGTCATAAGCTGTACGGAAGATAAATGAATCTATTTGAAGTGTGAAGATGAATTGAGAATCTATGGAAGAAGAGATGTTGAAAAAAGTTCAAGAATGTTTGAGATATCAAAGTAGGACTGATACTGGATTTGTGAAATCAGCTCAATTGAGATGAAAGTTGAGGAGGCAGACCTCCTTGGAAGAATCAGTATCCATTGAAAAATGAAGCAATCCAAGGGATTGAACCAGAAATTGAAGGACTTTCGAAAGCAAGTGTTTTGAAGACAATGAAAGAAAAAAAATCGTTAGAATAGCAATCAATTATTGTTTTGGAGAAACCATGATGATTTAGTAAGCTATGGGTTAGCTTATGTTGTAAAGGGGAGATTAGGATAAAAATCACAAAGGAGTAGAGTTTTTGGGAACCATATTTTCTTGAATAGATTGACTATGTCAATAGGCAGGTGCACAATCTGTCTGAAACATAATGTGTGACTGTTATTATTGGTTATATTCATATACCAAGAGGTGCATAAGATGTTCAACTAAGCTAAAAGATGCTCAGTCGGTTGCAAAGTTGTTGTGTAAAGAAGTCATCAGCAGGTGGGAATTTCCCGATTTAATATCCTCAGAAAATGGGAAAGAGTTTTGTGAATAAATCAGTGAAATGGGTTTTTGAAAAAATTAGAGAAAGATAAAATTGGAAAAAGTCAGACTAAAATGTTATGAAAACTAGGGTTGAAATAACTCTACGAAATTTGGAATATCTGATTGTGGGATGATTATATTATTGTGATGAATCAAAGGGGGGAAATGGAATGTCATTCATTTTATATCTAATTTTATATATCATTTTTAGTTGACATTGATGTTTTAATTTGCATGTGTTGTTTTGCAAAAGATACTGTTTGGTATTTTCTTTTCTTCCAGAAGCATATGGGGGAATATGTAGAGGGACTCAAATACTCAAACATGGACAATATGAATGGACTGGAGGAAGTGGAACAAGGAAGGAGTGGAAATGTTCCGATTCCATCATCGACGTCGCATTGAAAGTCGACACTGTGGAGGAGATGAAGTGTAGTGGACTACATTCCAGTGTTATATTCTTTCTGTATTAATTTTTGAACAATTATGTTTTCTGTTGTTGGGTACATGTGGGGACCTCAGATGTTTTTGTTTATTTCGTTGAAGTTTAGGGATATGGGGTCTAGGCAAGGACAGAGAGAATCCACAGGAGGGTCCGATGGGTCGACCAGCCTGAATGTGGACATTTTGATTGTATTTTGTTTGCTGGGGTTTTCATATGTATTCAATTGCATCATAGCTTAAAATGTATTCATGAAGATGTATGAATTGATCTGGAGTACTTAGGTGGTCGCCTAGGGCAGAGGGGCCGTGAGAGAATTTTCCTGTCTTGACTGACTGATGGATATTTGGAATGAAAGCTGCCAGACAGGTTTTTCGCTCTTACACTCCATGACAATTTATTTACACTCCATGACAATTTATTTACACTCCATGACAATTTATTTACACTCCATGACAATTTATTTACACTCCATAATAATGTATTTACACTACATACGAAAATGTGTCTATATAAACAGGTGTTTAATCTCCATAAATTTTGGTTTATTGTTAAAGTTACTCAAGAACAAGAATTGTTATTTGTCATAATCCTATTCTTTTTGTTTTCGAGACTTAATTAGTCTCGAAGGGGGGAAATATGTAGTGTCTTAGAGTCTAGAAATGCTGAACGTTGCAGAAAGTGGGTTAGAGGAAACTTGGCCCTAAGATTTTGCTGATGTGGCAAAATGGTGTAATAGATGAACTTTACTCTACTTTGCTGAAAACATCTGGAAAGCATTACTAATGTTCATGGAAAGATGATATGGGGAGAGATGTGAAAAAGACTAGGGATTGGTTTTTAGAATCACACCATATTACGTCATAAATGATATAAAACCATGTCTTGAACAATAGAATAGCAGAATAGCGAATTACAGATTTTGGCTGTTGCTGTCTCCAGATATCTGCAGTATCTGTCAAATTCCGATGCTGGAACTTTTGTTATAATAAACCTTTATAAACAGAGTACAGTGTCGGCGGATTCCTTATCATTACAGCATGGACCAGCAAAGGTGTGTCTTTTAGACACTACAGTGTTCTTCGGCTTGCAAGCACCCCCTTTTTCCTCCAAACATAACGATGGTCATTATGGCCAAACAGTTCTATTTTTGTTTCATCAGACCAGAGGACATTTCTCCAAAAAGTACGATCTTTGTCCCCATGTGCAGCTGCAAACCATAGTCTAGCTTTTTTATGGCGGTTTTGGAGCAGTGGCTTCTTCCTTGCTGAGCGGCCTTTCAGGTTAATGTCGATATAGGACTCGTTTTACTGTGGATATAGATACTTTTGTACCCGTTTCCTCCAGCATCTTCACAAGGTCATTTGCTGTTGTTCTGGGATTGATTTGCACTTTTCGCACCAAAGTACGTTAATCTCTAGGAGACGGAACGAGTCTCCTTCCCGAGCGGTATGACGGCTGCGTGGTCCCATGGTGTTTATACTTGCATACTATTGTTTGTACAGATGAATGTGGTACCTTCAGGCGTATGGAAATGGCTCCCAAGGATGAACCAGACTTGTGGAGGTCTACAATTTTTTTTCTGAGGTCTTGGCTGATTTCTTTTGATTTTCCCATGATGTCAAAAAAAGAGGCACCGAGTTTGAAGGTAGGCCTTGAAATACATCCACATGTACACCTCCAGTTGACTCAAATTATGTCAATTAGCCTATCAGAAGCTTCTAAAGGCATTACATAATTTTCTGGAATTTTCCAAGCTGTTTAAAGGCACAGTCAACTTAGTGTATGTAAACTTTTGACCCACTGGAATTGTGATACAGTGAATTATAAGTGAAATAATCTGTAAACAATTGTTGGAAGAATTACTTGTGTCATGCACAAAGTAGATGTCCTAACCGACTTGCCAAAACTATAGTTTGTTAACAAGAAATGTGTGGAGTGGTTGAAAAACGAGTTAATGACTCCAACCTAAGTGTATGTAAACTTCCGACTTCAACTGTAGGTGTTTTGTTGCATTTGCCAGGGCACAGTTATTTTTTATTTTTTACAGTACTTAGTCCAAAATGTTTAAGGCTACTGTGTCAGTCTCTTTTGCACATTTTGTTACGTTTCAGCCTTATTCTCAAATGAATTAAATTGTTTCCCCCCCCTAATTAATCTACACACAATACCCCTTAATAACAAAGCAAAAACAGGTTTTTTGAAATGTTTGCAAATGTATGAAACATTTCAAACTGAAATATTACATTTACATAAGTATTCAGACCCTTTACTCAGTACTTTGTTGAAGTACCCTTGGCAGCGATTACAGCCTCGAGTCTTCTTGGGTATGACACTACAAGCTTGGCACACCTGAATTTGGGGAGTTTCTCACATTCTTCTCTGCAGATCCTCTCAAGCTCTGTCAGGTTGGATGGGGAGCATTGCTGCACAGCTACTTGCAGGTCTCTCCAGAGATGTTCGATCGGGTTCAAGTCCGGTCTCTGGCTGGGCCACTCAAGGACATTCAGAGACTTGTCCCGAAGCCACTCCTTGGCTGTCTTGGCTGTGTGCTTAGGGTTGTTGTCATGTTGGAAGGTGAACCTTCGCCCAAGTCTGAGGTCCTGAGCGCTCTGGAGCAGGTTTTCATGAAGGATCTCTCTGTACTTTGCTCCGTTCATCTTTCCCTCGATCCTGACTAGTCTCCCAGTCCCTGCCGCTGAAAAACATCCCCACAGCATGATGCTGCCACCACCATGCTTCACCGTAGGGATGGTGCCAGGATTCCTCCAGACATGCCGCTTGGCATTCAGCCCAATGAGTTCAATCTTGGTTTCATCAGACAAGAGAATCTTGTTTCTCATGGTCTGAGAGTCCTTTTAGGTGCCTTTTGGCAAACTCCAAACGGGCTGTCATGTGTCTTTTACTGAGAATTGGCTTCTGTCTGGCCACTCTACGATAAAGGCCTGATTGGTGGAGTGCTGCAGAGATGGTTGTCCTTCTGGAAGATTCTCCCATCTCCACAGAGAAACTCTGGCGCTCTGTCAGAGTGACCATCGGGTTCTTGGTCACCTCCCTGACCAGGGCCCTTCTCCGATTGCTCAGTTTGGCCAGGCGGCCAGCTCTAGGAAGAGTCTTGGTGGTTCCAAACTTCTTCCATTTAAGAATGATGGAGGCCACGGTGTTCTTGGGGACCTTCAATGCTGCAGAAATGTTTTGGTACCCTTCCCTAGATCTGTGCATAGACACAATCCTGTCTCGGAGATGGATTGGTTTTTGCTCTGACATGGACTGACAACTGTGGGACCTTATATAAACAGGTGTGTGCCCTTCCAAATCATGTCCAATCAATTGAATTTACCTCAGGTGGACACCAATCAAGTTGTTGAAACATCTCAAAGATGATCAATGGCAACAGGATGCACCGGAGCTCATTTACGAATCTTGTAGCAAAGGGTCTGAATACGTGTGTAATAAGGTATTACCGTAGTTCTTTTTTATAAATTTGCAAAAATGTCTAAAAACCTTTTTTTTGACTTTGTCATTATGGGGTATTGTGTGTAGATTGATGAGGGGGAAAAAATACTTGTATAAATTTTAGAATAAGGCTGTAACGTAAGAAATTGTGGCAAACGGGAAGGGGTGTGAATACTTTCCGAATACACTGTATATGAAAATACCCTCAAATAAAAGGTGAAATTCTGTCCTAAACCCTTTGATATCAAAGCCAAATTTAATTTTAGCATCACCGTACAAATACAGACATAGGGGAGTGTACATTAATGGAAATGAATAACTCATGATCTTGAGGTCATTCCTTCACCATGTCAACCAACAGGACATCAACAGGCATTTTGTTGGGTTGAGAAAATAATGGAATACCTAACAATAATTTAGTAATTTGTTATATTGTATACATGTTGGTACACATGCAACATGTGAAGGCCAGAAGGAACAGTCATCTACATGATCTCTGTAAACTATTAGAGATGAGGTCAAGGATAGACGGGGAGAGGTGTAGTCAGTCAAACTGTAATATACGTGCACATTACATGGTAAATGCCTGCCAACAGAGCGGTGAGGGGACTGATAACTGTAGTCATAAACACAGGCACACACTTAGACCCTTTCTCACACACACACCATAGACACCCTTTCACACCACTATACAGAGATGGTCCTGAACACGTTGAAGCCTGACAGAGCAGTAGAGACCATCATCCCGGGTATCTGCGGGTGCCAGTGGATCTCCTTGACCTCTGTCTGACCCTGGTGCAGGAACAGCAGCTGAGGGGGCAGGTCCTTCACCCCCTCCGACCTCGCACCCACATCGCATGACTCCACTGACAGGTCCCATTGGCTGACCACGTCGTCCGCTCCAGAGGCGGCAAACACGCTGGAGTCCACAGGGTTCCATTCTACTGATGTCACTGGCGCGCTGTGCTGCTTGAAGTTAGCCACCGGCCGGCCCGACTGAAAGCACAAGTAGATAATATTACAGTTTAGCATCATCTCTCCTCACTTCAGTGAGGACTAATCTGTTACAGAGTGTTGTGACTGCAGCCATTTTAAACAAACAAACCAACCAACCCAGATGGTGAGATAATGATGCAAAGATGCCATTTACGGTGTTGGCATTGCTTCCATTCCTTTTTAGGTGGTTGTTAGTCCCATGAAGGGTTTCATATTTTCCAGAAAATCTTCAAAAACTCCCTTTCAGAAAATGCAACCATCCCGGTAATATCCCGGTATTCCTGTTCAAACCGGAAATGCTATTTAAAAGCATATAATACCAGGTGGAAAAATCTGTCATGATTATACCAATAAATCGAGAAATATGGACAGGAATCTGATGGCTTCTTGTTGCATTAGTCACAATTTAAACCAACTCAAAGTTCTGTCAAAGTCACCACACTATTTGTTGATGTAGCCTAGTTTAAAACGTAGGCCTATGAGATTATTAGCCTACAGCATATTGAAAATTACATTAGTTTTAGCTTACCTTTGGAAGATGTCAGGCCCTTTTCCCTCCCCTTGCACCTGGCTATCAGGGATTTTGGAAGGTTGTGGCTGTTTTTACTTTATAACCTGCTTATTGTGGTGACTGTCACAGGGAACATATCCGATTCTCCGCTGAACAGACAAGCAAATAGGCCTAGTAGTGGATATTCAGCACCATGGAGAACAGCACAGAGGTTGATCAAATCCCTACCAATCAGACTAGTCCAGCCCATGAACTCGCTTTTGTTACTGTGACATCATGGAACAACGTTGCAAATGTCTATTTCCTTGAGTGTGTTTGTGCACACAATGTACCTGCCATTTTGTTAACAGTGAGTAGCTGCAGTTTATATTGTGAGCCTTTGCCAGTGCCACACAGATACTTTGGAGATTTTTGAATGTGAGATTGAGATTGCCTTCAATAACTGTGTCAAGAGGTTGCGTGTAGCCTACACGATAGTCAGCAATGCAATTTATGAATGTGAAGTTTTCTATTGAGGACTTTATGTTGAGTAGGCCTATAGACTAAATATGGTAGGCTGCTAGCATTGTGATGACTGGTCTAATGTAGGTTATGGAATGAAGCCAGAGTTGGTATGTCCGGTTCATGCATGGAGCTATTCTCATGTGCATATTTGGCATTAGTGTTGCGTAAAAAAATTATATTACGCCATTGGTCCACGGGACCCCTCAATATTTTTCTCGGGAAATGGGAAGGAGCTTGGTCGGGAAGTCCTGGGATACCGGTCACCGGTATTACACCCTAGTCTCATGTTGCAGCAGCTATGATGACAAACTTCTCCAACAAGTATTGAGACTTTACTCACTAACCAAGCATCAACTGCGGCTTCCTTTATCAAAATAAGTTATGACAGGTTTTTCCTATGTTAACTGGCTAACTTGGAATGCTTTGTGAAATACTCCCCCACAGTGCTTGCTGATGGGTATTGGGCAAGGCAATGATAACATGTCCAGGGTCCAGTTTCCCGATAGCGATGGAACTTAGGCTTATGATGCATTGTTCCTACAACGGCCGAAGATGTAACATGCTTTTCCCAAAACAGCATGCAGAGAGAATGTTTGGTAAGTGTGTTGTTGAGGCATGTGTCGAAACTGATCGGACCGAAAGAAAAGCAGCGATGCGCAAAGATCAGCTTTCTCCATTTAAATCTTACCTTTACATTAGAATTATTCCACAATACTGATGAAGGATCAGCTTCTAGATCACCTTTAACTGCCAACATTGAGGCTGCTTATACTACTACTTAGGCTATAAGCATTAGGCCCTACCCTATAATTACCCTATAAAAATGCACCAAATAAAGATTTGGCACATCATTTTGCAAATGTTACACACCATTAAATATATGGGAGGAAAAAATTACAAACAGTAGCCTACAATTAGCAAATAGAACTCAATTGAATTAACATTAGGGCTGTGACGATACCAGTATTGCTATATTTTTCCATGGCAAAAATGAAAACACGATGCAGGCCAAACTTTCAGTCCTTTAAAAACCTGCTGTATGAAAAACATTGTGTGCTATAGCTTGGACAATAAATAAATGTGACTCTGGTTGACAACATAATGATGTTGGTTTCCAACATTAGGGTTGTTTTTCTAAAGAAGCTAACTAGTATCATTCCGTCCCTAATTAACATGAAATTGATTTCAATATATAGGCATGTAACCTATACTGTATTCATATTTTAATGCAGTCATCTCGGTTTTCAGTTGAAGCATCTTTTTATCATCAGTTTGTAAAAAATGCAAAAACTTTGGCAACTTTGTATTTGTAGTCAACTTCGTTCGGAATTTATTGGCGGTCGCAGAGAGACAGATGGCCTAAACATCTTGATTCTGTGTTCAGCAGAGAACTTTGTGTATGAAGTGAAGTCAATGGGCAAAAAAGCCTCTAATGACACACTTAGCTGTTCGAGTGGTCTGAGACGGTCAAATCAAATTCTATTGGTCGCGTACACATATTTCGGCGATTTAATGATGCTCCTACAAAGGTTCTAACGATGAACTTAACCTTAAGTTTCTTTTGGGAAACTGGCCCTGGTTCGTATCATAGGATCAGCTGACCCTCCCTAAATCCCAACCTTAACCCTGCTGCAGTTCTTACCTGGAACTGCCTCAAGTCCCAAACTTTCAGGAGTCCGTCGTCCCCGCCGGACAGGATGAATGGTTCAATCCTGTTCCAACTGATGACGTTGACGTCTGAGGAGTGTGCCTCATTGGCACAGAGCATGGAGTTGGGCGGGGCTCTGGTGTCCCAGACCCGGATGGACTGATCCACAGAGCAGGACGCAAAAACCTGGGGGAGGGTGAAAAAGAGGGAGGAGGGAGAAAATAGGGAGGAGGAAGAAAAAGAGGGAGGAGGAAGAAAAAGAGGACAATGAGACAGAATGTTGCCGTTTTAGCTGTAATTCTGCAACTGACCTCATTTCATGTCTGCTTCTACTGACATAAAAAAAGTCTAAAGTTTCTTTAAGCCTATTGATATTGTCACTCAGTCTAACATTCTACTGCTTCTCCCCTCATACCGTGGCTTCTGTGGGTGACCACTGCAGGTCCTCCACTGACTTGGTGTGAGAACTGAAAGGCCGTTGGTCGATCTGCCAGGAAGTCCCTCCCTCTCGTGGTTCCCACACGTGGATGTTCTTTTTGCAGTCGCCACTGACCAGCCGACCTTTTAGACAAAGCATTAATTTGGGATTCAAGCCAACAGCGTAGACGTCCCCTAATGCATAGAACGGTATCTACACAGCGGTACCAAAACATCAGACATGGAAATGGATCAACTCACCAGGTACTTTGGGCGACCAGTCAATGGCAAAGCCCTCCGTCATGTGACCCGAGAAACTGAAGAGGGGCGTGGCTTCCTTCTGCTGTTTGACGAAGGATGACATGGCAGCTGAACTGTGGACGGCTTCCATCTGGGATCGGAGGTCAAATATCTCCACCTGACCTTTCTCTGACCAGACAGCAGCCAATGACTGATCTCCCCGATGGGTCACCTGGTGGGGAAACAGACAACGTTGATGGTGAGCCTTTCAAACCACAGTATACTGCTGCCTCACATCACACACAGTCCAATCAAGGTGCATGTACAGAAGAACAAACTGAGGGTGCAAGAGACATTCAGCTACTCTCCGACAAAACTCACTCGGACTCTGTTGATACCTCCGTAGTGAGGCATCATGGCCAGCTCCATCTGTGGCTTCTTATCTTCATCATCATCCTCTTCATCACTCTCTCCATCACTACTCTCGTCCCCCTCCTTCTCCTTCTCCGTAGTACCGTGGAGGTTGTGCATGCGTATGACAAGCAGCCTTAGAGGAAGGAGGAGAAAGGGTATGGTAGGATAAGTCAACGAGGCCTGGGCAATGAAGGACTACCAATTGTGGGGTGTGCAAAAGGTATGTTCAATGTGAGTATTTGGGGATCCCTTTACACCAGCCTCACAATAGGTAGGCAGTCTGAGGTTATGCTGAGTGTAATTGTTATGGATCCGTGGGTGTGACAGCTACCTGTTGCTGAGGGCAGCGTCGGCCTGTGTGCCTGCACAGAGCAGCATAGAGAGGGGATACTGCTCCCTGCCGTCTCCATTCGCATCTCTCAACACGTCGAAGCTCAGGCAAGGAGCACCTGGGGGGGGTATATGTTGACAAGCAAAACAATCAGCAAGCAGTGCCCATCTAGATCAATCTTTGGTGAATTACAAACGAATGCTATAACGTTAGCTAACAAGCTATCCAATACATTTGAAATAACAGTTCGTGACATTGTCAGCTGAAAACATTCAAATTGATTTGTTTGATGGGCAATACAATAACCCGATTAGCTAGTTAGCTGTTAACTGTTGGACCAACCTGTCTGACACTCGTGGTACATGCGGTAAGCCGACCGGTCCATCTCAAGCTCCTCTCCGGGTTGGAGAGGCTGTATACCGGGGACATAAACTTGAGTTTGCTGTTCTCCATCCTTTCCCTCTTCTTCCATTTCGTCTTCGTCGCTGCCACCCCCTTCCATCTCCTCCATCTTGCCATCTTCGTTCGGAAGTGTGTCTTCTCCGGGCGCCGACATTTTGAGAAGGGCTTTGCTTACTTCCGGTGGATTGATCACGTGGTCGCTCTCTCTCGCTCTCATTTACAATAATTCAGCTGATGTGCCCCCTCTATTCCTGACCTCTTTGGCAGACATTCTGGAATTTTGCCTGACCCTTGCTACTGCCAGTAAAGTCCACTAATTCTAAAAGCATCTAACCAAAGAAGGAATTACTGTAATCTTATGGATAAACAAAAAGTATTACAAAATGTAAAGTGAAGCACATTTGAAAATAGCTGATTGTGAAAACAGTAGACATTAGCCTACTCAGTGGCCACCCATTCAGAGCAGGTGGGTCAGAGCCGCATACAAACATGGTCTCTTTTTTGCTTTCTTGAGTAAGGCAGATCCAAAATGCAGGTGTTTCAGCCTAGCTCAGTGCTTTCTGTGATGCAGGGGCAGCCAGCAGGAAATACAGAGCGTAGGGGTTGGTAATTTTTTCTAGTTGTGCCGTGATTTGCTCAGTGTTCTGTCACTCATGGGGACACTACCATCACTGCAAAATCTACAGGGAGAGCTAGAAAGTTCAAGCCCCTTGGTTGCTGCCATAAATTTACATTAGAAGTGCCCATCCAAGAAGGCTCAAGGTCATTGGCCACAGATAAAATTACATCAAATCAAGTTATATCTACCATAGCTTTGATTGGAAGGATCATGTCAACATCATACTTTTAAAATCTTAGCTAGCAAGCTAGACAAGCAGTCATCATCAAGAATCAAGTCGACAATCTACTGGCAAATCCTTTTCAATCCTTGTTATATGAAGAGAAATTATAGATAAAACGTATCGGTGCTCATCGGCCATTGGACATAAACATTACACAAGTTGGAAATCGCAAATTCAACAATGAGTGGTTTGGAAGAAATCAGTGGCTAACTGCAAGTGTTGCAAAGCAATCACTAGCCTTCTATTCGGTGGAGAGGGTGTGTGGTCCAAGTCTGGGTTTAAGGGTCTCTTTTCCAAGCTTAAAAAGGATAAACATTCACATGCAACACCATGGGCCAGAAAAGGTTGAATACATTGTCCATGCTGTCAATCCAGCATGACTTCTGCTGCGTTCAAAACAACTGGAAACTCGGAACTGGGAGATCTCAGTCTTTAATGAGTTCAAGGCAACTGGGAACTCTGAAAAAAACAAGCTCCAACTGGGAAAATACGTTTTGAACGGTCATCCAACTCGGAATTCCAAGTCGGGAACTCGGGCCTCTTTCTAGAGCTCCGACCTGAAGATCACTGATGTCATGATTCAACCTTGTTTTTTTTCTGAGTTCCAAGTTGTCTTGAAAGCACCATAAATACAGAGAATGCCAGACTTTGATGACAAAGTTTAATGACAAAATTTGCCCACAATAAGGACCGCCGTGCCACCTTCCTGTTCAAGTGAGCACAGCACAACGGTGAGTCCAAAAATGTATTGTATGCTGCTGCATAAATGATGTAATATGCCAGGGAAATATGTATTCTGTAATACTAAGTGTATGTTGTGTAGTAAGCTGTTAGCAGCTCATGTGCCTCACCCTAATAATTTGGTCCCTTTCCCCTTCATAACTTAGCCTACTGTTCTGACTTGGTGGTGTACATCTAGCGTATAGCCTGTTTTAGAGAAATGTCATCATCGAATATTGTAAGAGCTTCACTGTCTGTTTATACAGTATGCCCCCTTTATTTATCCTACGGTTCTGACTTGTTGTACAGGGAGAATACTGTAAGAACGGCCCATGTTCTGAATTCTTTGGCTGTACATTTCAAAAGTGCTGAACAAATAGTTATATTGACTACGTCCGTCCTGGCTCGCTCATTAATGTTTTGTTCGAAATTACGGATTGCCTCTTATCCGCTCATTGTTCCCTTATGCCATAGTTTGTACATCTCAATTGTCAGTACATTTTACATTTAAGTCATTTAGCAGACGCTCTTATCCAGAGCGACTTACAGGAGCATTTAGGGTTAAGTGCCTTGCTTAAGGGCACATCGACAGATTTTTCACCTAGTCGGCTCGGGGATTAGAACCAGCGACCTTTCGGTTACTGGCACAACGCTCTTACCCACTAAGCTACCTGCCGCCCAAACAGTAGAAACCACATTTGTTTAAGCAAATCAGCCATATCAACTATGTTTATAAAAAAGTCAGTAAATGAGGCTGAATGAACTGTTTCGCTGCCAGACAAGGCTCAGCTGATAGCCACGTGTAGCAGCGGTAAGGATTCACTCCATGGTGCTGAAAGGAAAGCTCTGCTGTTCGGTCAGCTTTATGTAGGCCCTAACAGTTTGTGTGGCACCGTTTGTGTAGCACCGTTTGTCACCGTTATAGTGCAATTAATGTATTGTTTAGTGTTGTGTTGTGTTGTGTAGTGGCTTTGCTGGCATACGTCAAAACATTTTGGGGGGAGTTTGCCCCACCTAGATTTACATGCTAAAATCGCCACTGAGCCTACTGTCCAAACTCCAGTCACTTGCATTGCTGAGCCTGAGCATTATATCATTGTAATTTCAGTCATGCAATATCAATACTATGCCACCAACTGGTCAACATTTTGACTTCTGGTGTAATGGTGATGGGTATTTACCATAGAGAATGATAGAGGCCTCTAGTGGCCAAAAGGTCGTATTAACATGGGCAGCGCCATAGAGCTCGCCAGTTTGTAGTCGTCAAAAACAGAAATGAGTTACCTCAGGTTCGTTCAGCCATTCCTATTGGGAAAATGAATGGGGAAAGAATAGGGTTTTGTGATAAACGCCAAAAATAAGGTCTGAGGTTAACACAGGCTTTGATGATCAGAGATCTTATACGTTTTGTTCTATGAGATAATATCAGTCAGCTAACATGACCTTTATGAATGATGAAGCCTTTTCTGTGCTTTATGTGCATTTTTGATTACATAAATGCTTCAAAATTCACAAAAAGTGATGTTAGCTGATGAAGATTATCTCATAGAACAAAACATATAAAATCTCCTAAACCTGTATTAACCACAGACCTTATTTTTGGCGTTTATCCAAAAACCCTCCAAAAAATCCATTCATTTCCCCATAGGCTTTGTCCAACTAACCATGGTGGAGTTAGTGCCTACAAAAATACACCATTACTATCTCTCTCTAATGTAGTCAACTGGGTGGGACTTCCAACTTCATTGGCTGATCCCTCCTGGTGACCCTGTTGGAGTCATTTCCAACCAGGTCATCAGGAGGGATCAGCCAATCGTGAAGAAGAAAGTTGACTATTTCAAAATGGAGATAGCCCCAATGGCGCTGCTCATGTTGTCACAGGTGCTATAATAGCTCAGATACAAAGACGAGTCCTCTATCTATCTCTATGGTATTTACTGCAGTCCCCCTGAGATCCCTTGGCCCTACATTTACATTACATTTTAAAATTTTAGTCATTTAGCAGACGCTCTTATCCAGAGCGACTTACAGTTAGTGAATACGTATTTTTTTTATACTGGCCCCCCGTGGGAATCGAACCCACAACCCTGGCGTTGCAAACGCCATGCTCTATCAACTGAGCTACATCCCTGCCGGCCATTCCCTCCCCTACCCTGGACGACGCTGGGCCAATTGTGCGCCGCCCATGAGTCTCCCGGTCGCGGCCGGCTGCGACAGAGCCTGGATTCGAACCAGGATCTCTAGTGGCACAGTTAGCACTGCGATGCAGTGCCTTAGACCACTGTCCAATTTGCATAGGTAATTCGCACTTTTGCTGTCTTATGTTATTTCCCAACCCTGGGGGTATGAAGCAGTTAATTAAAACAGAAAGAAAAACTGAAAGTTATCTCTCTGTCCTCTCTGTGTTTGTCCTCTCCTCATACTAGGACAGCAAACAGCTGTGTCCATCTGTTTGTTTGACTCTCACTGTTTGTTTTGATGTTGTGCAACATTCCTGGCTGTGACTCATCTTCTGATGCACTTACTTTACATCCTCTCTCTTTCTCTCACTCAACTGTCTCTCTCTCTCTCTCGCTCAACTGTGTCTGCAGAGGTTTATCGTAGTTTCTCAGAAAGGCTGATGCTCATTCTGCTGCCTCTACATTTACAAAAGGAAGTGAGACATGTCTTGGGGGTATTGTTGTCGGTCTATGAGCCTTGCTTTTGAAAGTTTGTGTGCATTAAATAAAGCACCTGGCTGAGTTTAATGGAAGTTCTGTCTTAAACAGCAGGAAAAAAGGCTCTCCTTCTTTTTGTAGCAAAGATTTTGCAAGTGTGCATGTGTGTGTGTAGGACATGCGTGGGTGGGTCAGGGTGTGTGCATGCATGGGCATGAGGGATTTGTGTTTGTGTGAGAAGAAATATATCCTATAATTGAGTTGTGAAGCTACATTCCATCCAAAGTGCATTCCCAACAGCTCCCTTCTTCAGCTCTGCAGCTGCAACTGTTCAGTCAGTGTGATACTCACAGGAATCAGCCTGGAAGCTGAGCAGAGAATGGCACATTGTTCTGGCCAAGATTAAGTCATTGGATTCTCTTATTGATGTCTATGATAGACCATTAGGCAACACTTTACATTGAGTTGCCCTTCATGCCATTCAGTTATTTTGGAACTGCTTTAGTAACCAGAGTGGAATGACTCAGTTGTAGGCCTACCCAGTAACTGCAGATAAGGCACATGAAACAAATATTTAATTGTAATAAACAGAAATTGTAAGGCTACGTTTACACAGGCAGCCTAATTCTAATATTTTTTTCACTAATGGGTCTTTTGACCAATCAGATCAGCATTTTTGCCAATAATTGGGCAAAAGATCAGAATTGGGCTGCCTGTGTAAACGCAGCCTGATAGTCCTGATTCAAATTACTTACTAGGTAATGTGTAATAACATGTAGATCAAGACATAAAAATTATATTGAACTAAAACTTACTTTTGACAAAAGTCTTCCTGTAGAAGACAAAGAAAAAGGATAGCTGTTCAGAATCAGACAGCAGTGCAGCTCTGCAGCAATACTCCCCACACTGGGGATGGTAACAGTCAGTACTCAGAGATCACTACACAAGACGACATCAGAGAAACTCATAACGGCTGCATGGTTTTTATTTACAAGATGCAGTATGTACAAAAGTTCACTGAAAAAAATAAAAACATTAATTGAAGACCAACAGACAAACATTGTAAACATCATATGAATTTGTTCGGAAATATTGGACAACAGTTGATGTGTGGTAGCTTGCTCAATATAAAACACTTGTTAGTGTTTAGTTAGCTTGAGTAGAATATGGCTTTTTATACATATGGCTATGTTGTATGGGTATGTTGTATAGGTACGTAACGGTTTCTTATGGCTATGATGATACTGTCTGCACACCAGAGTTCTAAGTTAAAATGTTTTTATTCTATACATAAACTTGACTGCAGTTGTACATTCAGTGCAACAATTTAATGTGCATGTCAGTCACTTGATTGACAAAGCTTACTGCATTAGAACAGCTAGAATGGACAGATTGAGAAGAAAAAGCCAACCAGTGCTCCAAAACACATTGCAAAAACAAAAGGACGTATTCTTTCAAAAGCAGGGATTCTATTTTTATTTTTTTTGCATTTTGTGTGCGCCACTGAAGAGATCCACTTCAGTAACTATAGCAACTTCTGTACAGTAGCATCCAGGTCAGTCCACATAACAGGAGGCTCCTAGTAGAACCAGGAAGCCCATTGGATGGTGGGCTGCTATTGGTTGGTGGCTGTGTGATGTATAACTTCATCCTGGTTTCCCCTCCATTCTCCCTGTGTTGCATGTGAACTGCACGTGTGGTTAACAACCTCACTTTTTTACTTTCCAGATCTGCCCTTTCTTCCTCCCCAGCAGGAGAGGCCAGAGTGGGGAAGGAACAAGTGTCCACCGAGGTCGAGCACCCCAGTTCCAGCCATTTGGAGAAAACAAATGAAGTGAAGTTGAGAAGTTCCTCCGGAGAGGAGGAGACGTAGGGAAGAACAGAAGGGTCAGGATCCTCGAATCTCTGTGAGAGAGGGATGTGATAAGAGAGGAAAGGGAGATAAGGGAGGAGAGGAAAAGGGGATAAGGGAGGAGAGGAGTGGTTATTAAATAAACATACAGTGCAAGTGCTCCTTCATTGATTGATAGCCATTTCTCTGGGGAGTTAACCTCTGTTATATACATTGCGTACATTATAGGTGACCTGAACAGGAAAACTATGCGCTGGTTATAAGTCAGGCCACATGGTCAGGAAAAAAAACGTTAGCCCTTTTGTCATTTTTGACTGTAACAACAAGGCATCTTTATAGTGTTTTGTTGCATTTGCCAAGGCACAGTTATGTTTTATTTTTACAGTACTTAGTCCAAAATGTTTAAGGCTGCTGTGTCAGTCTCTGTTGAGTACATGCTGCTACTTGTTCACCCCCTCTGGCAACCTACAGTACACTCTCTCTATCCAAAACAGTTAATATAGACTAATTGAGTCATAGCCTTGGGAAGTAGTTTGGGGAAGAAAGTTTTGCCGGCACTACAGATGGCTATATCGATCCGCTAATACAGGACTAGTAAAGGACCAGTGCACACAAAAATGTATGCACGCATGACTGTAAGTCGCTTTGGATAAAAGCGTCTGCTAAATGGCATATTATTATTATTATTATTACTACTTTTGTGATTAAAAAAAATAACATTTTATATATTTTTTTATTCTGGTTTTTCTGGGGGTGCTGCAGCACCCATACTTCCCACGACTATGACTAGATTATGTCCACGACATGGTAAAGTATACGTACCCCTTTTGTCATACCCCTGTCATCCAGGGCTTGTATCAGGTTGGAGATGAATTCGAAGCTATGGTGCTCTGGCCACAGCCGACTGCGGAGCTGGAGCCAGGAGTCAGAGAGAACAGTCGCAGCTCGAAACACACAACACTGGAGGGACAGCCGAGACAGAGGTAGGATTTTAGACACAGCGGTTACGCTGATGATTTGGATAAACGGAGAACAACACAGAGCTGATCATCATTGTGCTGATCATAGTTATTGATTATCCTGCCCGGTAACGCTGACAACAACACAAAGGTAGACTTTCGAGTACTGGAACCAGTGGAGGCTCATAATAATGGCTGGAACAGAGCGAATAGAATGGCGTCAAAAACATGAAAACCACGTGTTTGATACTGTATATTTGATATCATTCCACTCCAGCCATTGCCACGAGCCATCCTCCCGTATTGCTCAACAGAGAATCAGAATGAAGTGTGTATATATATATATATATATATATATATATATATATATATATATATATATATATATATATATATATATATATATATATATCAGATACCCTAAGTGTGACATGTTTGTATAAAATATGAGAATAAATCATTTACTCAAATGGTGTCATTTAATCAATAGATGGTGCCTCACCGGATCAGTGTTGCACAGCATGTTGTCATTGTAGTGATGGGAAATCCAATAGTATTTAGGGAACACCTTACGCTTGGAGGAAAAAAATGGTTCAGGAATCACAGTATACACAAGAGTATCTATGCCAATAGACAAAAAATCTAATTGACAAAAAAATTTAACCACTAGGAAGTGAAAGCATATTTGTTTAAACCACTGTCATTACTCAGGGTGCATGCAGGATAGCCACAATGTTAAACTCACAAATCCAACGTGGTCTGAGTTAATGGTGGTTTGAAGATTCTTGACAACCCCTCTCAAAAAGTCATCACATCCACTACCTTGGACTGTCAATATTGATAGCAACAGTAAAACTGTGTGAGAGAGATCGAAGTAGAGAGAGAGAGAGCGAGGGAGAGCGACAGAGCAATTCAGCAGGTTAATGGATGGAACATTTCTGTGTCCTGCCCATGTGGTTCCAGCCACATGCTTAATGAGAAACATCATGATTTCATGTTAACTTATTGCTTTAATTAATAGTTTGAGCAAATGAACTACAAACCTAAATTACAGAACCACTATATGAATTACAGTACAATGGTAATGTGGTGAAATTAATTAAACAAATACAAATCCACTAATAAATCAATTAACTTTTTGCATACTCTGAATTGAGGTCATCACTGAATTCCTCTTACCTGATCGTGACATCCTTTTATCTTCATGAGAAAGGCCACTTCTCCATTTCTGTGGTTGAAAGCATGCAATACGCAGATCAAATAAGTCCTCTGGTCTGAGTAGGCAAAGTTTCCTCTGCGGCTCCTTCAAGTGTGTGACACAAACGAGAGAGAGCTCTGAGCTCAGTATTTTCTTCTTCTACTACAGTTTAGACTCCAGCTTCGTTGACCTCTCTTTTAGAATTCCTCCTTTTGTCTCCCTGGTACTTTCCAAATCTCTTTACCCACTTCTCTCTCTCACGCAATCTGCACTGCGCTCTCACTTTGGATTTTCCCACCTCTCAGCCTGTCAAGCAGCAGCCTTTTCCGTTTCCTCGCTTTCGCTCTTTCCCTTTCTGTTTCCCTAATGACCCAGTATATTACAGACCTCACTCTCTTCTCACCCTTTATATTGGCTAATGGACCCGCTATCTCTCTCTCTCCCCCTCTCTCTGGGCAGGCTGTCTGTGTGAGCTCAGACAGAGGCTAGCCTGAAAGTGAAAGTGCTTCCTATCTGCTCCCTTTTAGTCTCTCAGACCCTCCCACCACGTCATTTCACCTCTCTATTCAAAGAGCTTTATTGGCATGGGAAACATATGTTTACATTGCCAAAGGAAGTGAAATAGGTCATATACAAAAGTGAAATAAAAAATAAAAAATGAACAGTCAACATTACACTCACAAAAGTTCCAAAGGAATAGAGACATTTCAAATGTCATAGTATGGCTATATACAGTGTTGTAACAATGTGCAAATAGTTAAAGTACAAAAGGGAAAATAAAGAAACATAAATATGGGTTGTATTTACAATGGTGTTTGTTCTTCACTAGTTACCCGTTTCTTGTGGCAACAGGTCACAAATCTTGCTACTGTGATGGCACACTGTGGTATTTCACTCAATAGATATGGGAGTTTATCAAAATTGGATTTGTTTCCGAATTCTTTGTGGGTCTGTGTAATCTGAGGGAAATATGTGTCTCTAATATGGTCATACATTTGGCAGGAGGTTAGGAAGTGCAGTTCAGTTTCCACCTCATTTTGTGGGCAGTGTGCCAGGTCTGCCTCTCTCTCTCTGCCTGCACCCCACCCCCAAATCCAAATGAGGCCTCAGCAGGCTTAAGTCATGCCTTGTATTTTCAATCCCCCCCACCCCCATGAGCTTGTGTGCCTGAGTGTGTGCCTCCTTGTCTCCAGTGAGCAATACTCATCCTGCTGAGTCACCAGACAGAGGGAATCTCATAAATCAAGAATGATCTTGTATTTTTTTAGGCAAAAGGGATTGCAACACTCACTGAGATAACTTGCAAGTCATTCAAGTGTGTAAAGTCAATAATAGTCATGACAGTGATGATAGTGAATAATAAATTAATAACAAAAAAATTACAGTTGATTTGAAATGGAAAAGTTTAATATCCTACAGTTGAGGCTTTGATACTCTCTCATATTTTGATAGCACTTTAGTTTGTGGTACACTATTTTATTATTTAAAATGCTACCCAGATATTTTTGTTATGACAAACTAGTATTGGGAAAGTGAGGGGTGATCAGAAGTAGATCAATTAGTACATTGTCATGTTCAGGTTTTACGTAGTAATTGTTGTAGTACTACTTCTTGTGTCACTTACATTTTAAACATGGGCCAAGAGAAACAGTGAAGGTTCTAGAGGTCCAAAGGGAAAAGGAAGACAGAGTTCTGCAGTCCATCAGACCAACATTCTTCAGCCTCCCAGAGGCACCATCAGTCCTAACCCTTTTCACCTTGGTCCTCTGCATAGGGCAGTAGGATGATCCCTGAGCTCAGGTCAGTTTACCATATTCTTCCTTTATGGTTCAGGTTAGGATGTGGGAAGGATAAGATGATCCTAGATCTGTGTCTGAGCTTCTACCCAGAGTGCCCTCTGTAATTATTGGGACAGTGAAGCATTTTTTCTTCTTTTGGTTCTGTACTCCAGCACTTTGGATGATACAATGACTATGAGGTTAAAGTGAAGACTGTCAGCTTTAATTTAAAGTTTTTTTTCTGCATATCGGGTGAACTGTTTAGAAACTACAGCACTTTTTGTACATAGACCCCACATTTTAGGGGACCAAAAGTATTGGGACAAATTCATTATGTGTATTAAAGTAGTCAAATGTTTAGTATTTGGTCCCATAATCCTAGCATGCAATTATTACATCAAGCTTGTGACTTGGAGTCACTTTTATTGTAAATAATAATATAATATGTTTCTAAACACTTCTACATGAATGTGGATGCTACCATGATTACGGATAGTCCTGAATGAATCGTAAATAATGATGATTGAGAAAGTTACAGATGCAAAAATATCATACCCCACCAAAAATGCTAACCTCCCATGTTATTGTAATCGTGAGAGGTTAGCATGTCTCGGGGGTATGATATTTCTGCGTCTGTAACTTTCTGTTTTATTGTCTACTCTACTATATCATATGACCTAACGTTCCACCAGCGGGCTGACCTACAGTTTACAATATCAAATCAAACATTGACTGGGTCATGTGTAACCAACTGGATTTCTTTGTTCTGTGTTGGAAAAACTCTTTAAGTAAGTATGATTCGCTGGTACTTTCCATTTATTCTAAAAAAAACAAGCTCTCAAATTTCACCCACTCTTTTTAAGAACTATAATACAAGTAGAACTACACACAAAAATGTATGTTATAATATGCAGTAATTTGCACAATCATTATATACATACGCAGTAAAAATAATAAAATCAAAGCCTCGTGCCAGTGGATTTTACAAGTCTGCAGACTTCAGCAAAAGCCTTCTGAAAGAGATCAAATAACTGCGAAAACACAAAAAGCTTTGCAGTTATTTAGTTTTAATAATGAGTTACTAGCTCGTTAGGGAAGAAGCCCCTGCTGATGTGGTAGAATATAACACAATGACATGTTGAGGGACTGAGAGCTCATTATGCAAGGATTTTTATGTTGCGGGACACCCGAAGACCTAGGACTGTTGTTTTACACCACTTGAGGTTTCTTGGCTGACAGCCACTCATTGTAAAAAAGCATGTGAGTGGGAGTTGGCAAAGGACACCAGTTTATCCCCCCCCACTCCTCCTACTTTTTTCTCCCTTCTTTGATTTAATGACTCTCCACAAGATGGTGCCAGTCAGGAAAAGGATGAATATCACACCAATATTTCAGTTTCAGCTCAAGCAGTTATTTTATTTGAATATCTCTGTACAATGTGTTAACAAACTATTGACACTTTTATAATAAGTTCGACATAAAATTCCCTTTTTATAAATAAAAAACCAGATACATTATGTAAAACGTAATAATAAGTAATTCGTATCTGAATAAATTATTAATTTGAAACCGACCCATGGAGTGGCTTTTTGTTCGTTATTGTGAAGGATGAGTTTTAATCAAGTCACCACCTGGACCAAAACATATCCCTCAGTCAGTCGATCTGTCATTCCTCACTCATTCCCAGTCGTTTTCTTTCCCTTTCTCTCTCCGTCTGTCCAGATACAGTAGGAGATACACGCAGAGGAGGCTGGTGGGAGGAGCTATAGGAGGACGGGCTCATTGTAATGGCTGGAATGGAATGGTATCAAACACATCAAACATATGGAAACCATATGTGACTCTGTTCCATTTATGCCATTCCAGCCATTATAATGAGCCCACCCTCCTATAGCTCCTCCCACCAGCCTCCTATACTGAGATGCAGTATATTTCACTCCAGCTGTATGGTCTCTCCCACTACCTCTCATCTTCTGCTCCACTGCTCTCTCACTGGCTAAGGGACCTCTCCCCTCCTCTGACAGCGGTCATCAGATGGCTCTTGT
Organism: Coregonus clupeaformis; assembly: GCF_020615455.1. Taxonomy (NCBI): domain Eukaryota; kingdom Metazoa; phylum Chordata; class Actinopteri; order Salmoniformes; family Salmonidae; genus Coregonus; species Coregonus clupeaformis. The sequence continues at coordinate 188,141 of NW_025534192.1, read as the reverse complement.
AGGTCTTGCTGAGTCCCGTCATCCAGAACTTGAGCAGCCTGACATTGTCCTCCTCCCCAGGCCCCGTGGCACCCAGCAGGGCCAACACCTTCTGGGTGTCCTCCCTCCCTCGCCCATCCACCTTGGAGAACTTAAACAGCACCTTCACTTTACTAAGGAATTGAAGGGATGGAGGGGGGTTAAGGGGAGGATGGGTATGGAGAGAAGAGTGAAGAAGAGGGGGGTGGGAGGAGTTATTGGAATTTCCCAATGATTCTGGACTACATGAAGCATTCCACATCATCCTGTACTGAACAGCCAATGTAACCAGGCTGGGGTTTTGGGGGGTTTCATAGGGGGCCTTGTTTGACTGTTTAATGCCCCAATATCTACAGTTGCATACCTACATAACACATGACCTACATACCTCTGTTTAGAAAAAGCAAAGCAAGTGAAACTTTAAAAGTTTAGGGAAATGCCCTGCTTATCAGAGGGGTTGTTGTTACTCACTTCATCCACTCCTCCTTCAGACACAGCAGACAGTGAGAGACCACGTCCACTGACAGGTTCTCATTGGACAACGCCACCTCGATCTTATTCAACAACGTGGGACCTGAGAGAGGGGTGGGGGGGAAGAGAGAGAGAGGGCGGGAGAGAGGGACAGAGAGCAAGGGAGGGGGAGTGATAGAGGTGAAGTGAGACAGGGAGAGAGCAAGAGAAATTCATGGCAATAGATGGCAACTAGAAAGTTAATGGAAGGAAATTTCACACAACTAATTGCATCTCTTTGAACTTTGCCCTGATTGTTTTCGACTAGAGGCGGCTTGAAGAAGGCATGTATAATGTATACCTTCATGTTGATGTTGTACAGTTGTGGTCAAAAGTTGAGAATGACACAAATATTAATTTTCACAAAGTCTGCTGCCTCAGTTTTTATGATGGCAATTTGCATATACTCCAGAATGTTATGAAGAGTGATCAGCTGAATTGCAATTAATTGCAAAGTCCCTCTTTGCCATGAAAATGAACTTAATCCCCCAAAAACATTTCCACTGCATTTCAGCCCTGCCACAAAAGGACCAGCTGACATCATGTCAGTGATTCTCTCGTTAACACAGGTGAGAGTGTTGACGAGGACAAGGCTGGAGTTCACTCTGTCATGCTGATTGAGTTAGAATAACAGACTGGAAGCTTTAAAAAGGAGGGTGGTGCTTGAAATCATTGTTCTTCCTCTGTTAACGTTGCTTACCTGCAAGGAAACACGTGCCGTCATCATTGCTTTGCACAAAAAGGGCTTCACAGGCAAGGATATTGCTGCTAGTAAGATTGCACCTAAATCAACCATTTATCGGATAATCAAGAACTTCAAGGAGAGGTTCAATTGTTGTGAAGAAGGCTTCAGGGCGCCCAAGAAAGTCCAGCAAGCGCCAGGACCGTCTCCTAAAGTTGATTCAGCTGCAGGATCGGGGCACCACCAGTGCAGAGCTTGCTCAGGAATGGCAGCAGGCAGGTGTGAGTGCATCTGCATGCACAGTGAGGCGAAGACATTTGGAAGATGGCCTGGTGTCAAGAAGGGCAGTGAGGAAGCCACTTCTCTCCAGGAAAAACATCAGGGACAGACTGATATTCTGCAAAAGGTACAGGGATTGGACTGCTGAGGACTGGGGTAAAGTCATTTTCTCTGATGAATCTCCTTTCCGATTGTTTGGGGCATCCTGAAAAAAGCTTGTCCGGAGAAGACAAGGTGAGCGCTACCATCAGTCCTGTGTCATGCCAACAGTAAAGCATCCTGAGACCATTCATGTGTGGAGTTGCTTCTCAGCCAAGGGAGTGGGCTCACTCACAATTTTGCCTAAGAACACAGCCATGAATAAAGAATGGTACCAACACATCCTCAGAGAGCAACTTCTCCCAACCATGATAGAGCACCTTGCCATAAGGCAAAAGTGATAACTAAGTGGCATCGGGGAACAAAACATCGACATTTTGGGTCCATGGCCAGGAAACTCCCCAGACCTTAATCCCATTGAGAACTTGTGGTCAATCCTCAAGAGGCAGGTGGACAAACAAAAACCCACAAATTCTGATAAACACCAAGCATTGATTATGCAAGAATGGGCTGCCATCAGTCAGGATGTGGCCCAGAAGTTAATTGACAGCATGCCAGGGCAGATTGCAGAGGTCTTGAAAAAGAAGGGTCAACACTGCAAATATTGACTCTTTGCATTGATAAAATAAATGTGTGAGTAAGATATGACTAAAATGTTACACCCTCAGTTAAACTAATAATGTATGGCTAATTAGTATACTAGAGCTTAGAGAATTAATCAAATGTGTTTATATCTCAGCAACAGAGTATAGACTGGTTCCCAAAACATACAGGGAGGGGGAGTGGAAGGCTTGCAGGATATTGCGAGAATGCGATAACTGAAGTTTGCAGCCTGACCGAGCAAGGAGTAGGAAAATATAAGAACAGTGTGTGTGTGTGTGTGTGTGTGTGTGAGACATGATGGTCAGGAGAGCAGTTTTCCAGTGGAAAACTACAGCCCGCCTAAAGAGGGGAGGGATTCTCTGACGTGTGCATATAAAAATATTGTACGACCATTTTGTTTTAGAACGTTCTCAATGAATAAAGCCTGATGATTGTATGCTGGGCTGCTTGGTCTGATTATTAGAGATTTACAACCTCTGGGATACAGACTGAGTAATAAGTTCATTTTTGAAACATTGGGATAGAAGTTCATGTAACAGCTTGGTCTTTTGAGCCGGAACTCAACACCCGTTGTCTGTCGTCCCAGGGAACCCCGAAACCGTGCACGGGCGGATCTAGGATCCGTGGGATAAAGTCCTGACCTCTAAGATTGAGGGTTAATCCAGGCCGGTGGTGGTTCACGACAGGAACGGTGACGAGATCCAACCAAATTGAGTCCCAGCTACAAGAATAAGGTCAGTAATCTTTATTTATTGGATTTTGGGGGAATTGAACTGTAACCTGCAGTAAGGATTTATGGAGTTTAAATTTGCTGTAGTGAGGTTCCTCAATAATCCACAAAGGGATCGACATCCCGTTAGCCCATTTTTAGAAGATGTGTAAGATAAAAAAAAGGGGGGGTCCTAAATAGACTCCGGGTAGAGAGGCCATTACCGAACATAGCCTTGTGTTGAGACAATATGAAAGAGGGTTGTCAAAAGTACACCAGGAGGAATTAAAATAGTATGTGTGAGAAATATAATATTATAAGTCACAAACAACTGTAGATTAGCAGTAACTCTATCCATTCCATAAAACTGGAGCCGTAATTTGTCTTAGTACAAACTCCAAGTCATGAAACTGGAGCCGTAATTTGTCTTAGTACAAACTCCACGTCATGAAATTGGGTACGTAATTTGTCTAAGTACAAACTCCAAGTTGCCGGTAGTGTTAACCAATAATCTTGCGTGAGACTTAATATTTGCTCAAAAGTCACATCTAAGAATAAATTCCAAAAACAGGGACCAAAATAGGTCATGTGAGGAAGTAAGTAATTATAATTGACTATTTTGAGGAACAAACATATAAGAAATTAATTAAAGATCGAATAAATCCTTAAAAGTAAAATTGTAAAATTATTTAATACCTAACAACTCAGTGAAAGTGACAAAAACAATTATTAGAGAGTTGGAAGTAATCTAAATTCAAATAAAGGTGAGATTCAGGAATTTGGTAAAAGCCATAAAGTAATTATTCAAAGTTTTGGGTATACGAAAGAGTAGGAACACAGGAAAAGTGAAGGCTACAGCGGGGGAGGTCGGTGCTTCAACTGTAACAAAGTGGGGCATTTCGCCAGAGAGTGTGAGGCCCCATGCAGATACTGTGGTAAGACAGGCCATAACTATTTTCAATGCAAACCCAAAGGAAAAGGAAAGAAAGAAAAAAGAGAGAAGCCTAACAGACGTCTATTTCCCAGCTTTGAGCGTGAGGAAGATAAGGCGTGACTAGTCCTTGAGGGAGAAAGAGTAGACTCTAGTGAGGGGAAGACTAAGGAACCCTTTGATCCAAATTGTGAAGTGTTTGAATTAGCTACTATTGACTTAGCACTTCAACAGGAACAGAAACCTTATTTGACATTGACAGTAATGGGTAAGAAAATTAAATTCCTTTGTGATACGGGAGCCTGCAGGACAGCAATCTGTGCAACAGACAAGCCAGATGGAGTCAGGATTGATGGGGAGAAAATCATAGTGCGATCTGCCTCTGGTCATCAATTTATTGAAAGGTTATCAGCCCCAATAACCCTAAAACATGACCAATCAGGAGGAGAGGCAACCATACCCGTCCTGATATCTAAGCTGTGTCCGGTAAATTTACTAGGACGTGATGTAATGACTAAACTGAATGTGGCCGTCATTCCCACTGAGAGGGGAATGACAGCACACATAGTCAGAGACAATATGGTGGTCTGTGGGGAAGGGGAGCCATGTTATTGGTATAGTCAAGATTTGTTAAGGGGGGGAATAACTGATATTCCCCGAACCTTGATGGAACTTGCTGATGATATAGTACCCGGCCCCACTAAAATGTCCCCCGATGACCTACACTGTACTCTCTGGTATAACCAACACCCAGGTCCAGATGCACTCTACGAGGAAGCATTATTTAAAACCACAGAAAGGACTATAGCCTTGAAATGGTTTCACTATGACAACACCCACGCAGCAGTGGATGTGGAACTAGGGCCCCAAAGTCAGAGACTGTTCAGGGAAAGATGGAGCCCACATGTGTCCCTAGCAAAGGAGGGCAGCAGAGGACTGGAAAGACATGGGCCAGTGGGTATCCAAGGGTAAGAGGATCACTGATTGGGTCAATATTATGAGTGGAGATCAACACAGCCCATCCACAGATAGGTATCGTCGGAAATTGAATTGGAGAGCCAATTCAGTTCCCGGAGTACATTTAGATGAGAATAGCAGATACTGAGGAGAGGAATAACTGTTGACAGAACAACAGGAGTCAGACTTAAAAGAAGTTCCAGAGCATTTGTGGTCCCGGGGTCCAGCAGACGTAGGATTAATAGAAGGGGTAATTCCAGTACAGGTGATACCCAAATATAATCATAGGCCATATCAGAAGCAATACCCTATGAAACCAGAAGCAATAAAAGGTTTGCAGTTTACCAAGAGCAGATTGGGAGGGACCTTGAGGGAGGGCCAACTCTCGGGGAGATAGTGAGGCCAGAAACAAAGGGGCAGTGTCCTGGAAATCACAGTCTGTTTTGTTTTTTAAGTTCTGTTGGGAGTACATTTGATGATGGGGTTTTGTGTTGAATTAGAGGCTAGAGACTTCATAAAATAATATTTTGAATAATAATTATATATTAACTTGCTCACCCAAACGTCGACATACGTCATGGGTGAGACATAATTAATATAATATTGTACAAAGCCAATTTAGGGTATACATGATTTCTTATGAGAATAAATGTAATGAGGACTTAATGAACACTTGGGATAAGTAACATTTTTGAAATATTTAGAATGATGGTAATGTTTAGTATGATATGGGATGGAACAGTTCGTTGAATAATTTCAATTGCCTCTGAACTCTGTTTTGACTTTCTGGTGTTAATTAATCATCCACACTGGTCATTCTAAAGGCATGAGAGGAGGACTTTAAGATATAATTTGGTAATAATATATATGATTTGAACCATAAAACAACAGAAGAGAGAGAGAGCTTTCCCTGAATGAGGGATACCTGTTGCTAGTAAATTTTACTAATCTTGGATTACTTTTACGGGATAGAAGTAAGTTGAGGTATTATCAAATGTTGTCATTTAAATTTCATTTTTATTATGCTTTAATAAACAACAAGTTGGTATTTGAAACTAAATTAATGCAATGAGCTGCAGTAATCAGAGGAAGGCACAATCTAATGCGAAACAACTATTACCTATATCATTTATTTAGTAATGAGATCAGGAAGATAGGAGCAATAAAGAAGCAAGGGACAGTCTCAAAAATAAATAAGGGATGGCAATTGGATGATAAATTACCAATATTACCTAAGTGATTGTTTAGGTATGTGGTAATATTGACACATGGGCAGTGACATGTGTCAAAAGGAGGGATGGATGGTAGAGCAGATTAGACAACACTTTGTTGCATATGGGATTACTAATTATAAATAAATAAATAAAGGTTTGTTCAAGATGTGTTATCTGTGCTCAAAATAATCACCAGGGCAGACAAAGGGCACCTCAGGGTGAGTATCCTCCGGCTAAGTACCCTTTCCAGCAATTGGAAATGGATTTTATAGAGTTATCACGGAGTGAAGGGAAGAAATTTAGAGTAACCCCAGATAAAGATGGGTTATCCCCCTTTGAGAAAGTGTTTGGAAGACCTTACAGAATGCCACAGTTGGCAGGACCAGACAGGCAGACATAGAACTAGAGAATACACTAGCAGAACACATGAGATAATTGTTCGTTAACCGTATGTCTAAGAATGTGTCCTACAGGAGAATTAAAGGAGAAGGTGATTCATAGTATAACCTGGAGACTGGGTGTGGATCCAATCGTTGAGGAAAAAGGATTGAAAGCAGTCACGCTGGGAGGGCCCATACCAAGTCCTATTGGTAACTGCCTTCGCTATAACAATACCTGAGAGAGCCACTTGGGTCAACGTTACCCACTGCAAAAAGTTAGGCCCACATACCAGCACCGTTGAACACACACAAACACAGAGTTAAAGAGAAGAACTGACCCACTAGGGTTCGGGGGTAAACTCTGTTAACGAAGAAACCCTACCCCGACCATTCATCACTGTGGGGTGTTTATAGAGGTGTGGGTATGGGGAAGTACCAGGCAGGTGGGTCAGGGACAGGATTGGGATGGCGGTTTTTGGGATTTTGGGGGACTCTGAGCTGCATCCTCATGTTAACCATATTATGGATTAATCCAGGTCAACCTAAACAGGGAAATGATGCACTGATTCGATCTCGTAGAAATACTGAAACCAAGAAAGACTATTGGGGGAATGATTATTTTAATAGTTAAAGTCAGTTTAGGACAAGATGGGGGATTCAAGATACCATTCGACTTCTCCCATGAAGAGATAGGAGGTTTTGGGGGCTTTGGTAAGAAGGAGGCGTGTACATGAAAGTTAGGTCCTAGAAGGTATGGTAAATACATTTGCACTGGGGAACACTCATGTCCTTGGGCAAGGGTGTTTAAACATACCTGGGGAACATACTATGAGAATGGAATGGATGCAGTACACCGATGGGGAATTAAACAAACCCATGATAAATGTAAAACGGAACTGGTGATAACGGTAAAGTCAATTATGCAAGATGACATAGCAAGGAACTATTGGGCCTGTGTTGATGATTTCGGGGCAGATATGTTTGAGGTTCATTTTTCAGGAGAAAAATGAATCTTCCACCTCCGAGACAGATCAGCAGGTAGATCCAATGTTATCACCAGAGGTACCAAAAAACTAGTCTAATACCCCTTGGAAGGCCCTCAGAAGGAATCCTAAATAGCACTAAACCACCAAGGGTAGAATATTTCCTCTTGCAGGAAATGAACCAAGGAGAAGTAGAAGGAATTTCAAATGAGAACTTCTGGGTAAGGTGGATGAACTACACAGCTAGGGTGTTGGGTCAAACTAATTGTTATGCCTGTTCAACAGGTAGGCCAACCCTTGTAACTGCACCTATGCCTCAGACCATATTCTCTTGTGTGATAGATTTGGGATAAAACCAAACCTCACCTAATTGTTCTGATATTAAAATAACCACTCTTAAAAAGGATAATACTAAGGCACCCCAATTCACCATGAACCCCAGAGATTATCAATGTTATAGACACCAAAGTAATGCAAATCACAGATCAAATTGGAGAAGGGTTTACAACAACGTTTTTCTGGTGGGTTACAATTTATAAAAATGTTGACTGGATTAATTACATCTACAAAGGTTCGTTAATTAGACAGGGGATGCAGTGAAGAGAATCTCAAGCCAACTATCCGCCACCTCACTCATGACCTGCAGAATAGTTTGGTTCTCGAAATGATTTTAGCAGATAAGGGCGGATTTGCAAGATGGTGGGAGGTCATTGTTGTATGTTTATCCCCAACAATACAGCCCCAGATGGTACAGTAACTAGAGCGCTGGCAAGTCTCACTGCATTAATTAAAGAATGGGCTGAGAACTGGGGGGTGAATACATCAATGACTGGTTGGTTTGATCAAATGTTTGGTAAATGGAAAACTATTGTTGTAACTATTTTAGGCGCTGCAATCGTGTCTATGGGTATGCTTGTTCTTTGTGGATGTTGTCTTATTCCCTGTGTCCGAGGGTTGGTGAGCAAGGCGTTGGAGAATGCAGTATCACAGCAGATGGTGATATACGGCCCAAACCCGGACTCCGACCTAAGGAATGAAGAATATGATCCACCAGGCTTGGTGGAGGACGACGACGATTCAGATAGTTTGAGACTGGATGTTAACCTAGAACTATAAATCTCTAGTTTAAAATGTATTGTAATGATCTTTTGTGTATTAAAGTCTTGTTTTAAGTGTGATGTACTAATTCATCAATATTGCAGGATGTGATGAAGCAAATGTTATTCACTATAGGCTTAGACTGTTGTTTCCAGATAGTGGGTAAACAGGTTAGGTACCATTGCTAAAGAGTAACGTTACGCTTTTAATCATGGGGTAACCCTGACGAACCTTTATTGAATGAGACAATTTTTTATGTTTTTATATGCAAATCAACTTGTATGCCTTGTTGTGTGTTTCATTTTATATAGAATGTAGTTTAAATGTGTTGGTGTAATTTTGTCAAAGGGAGGATTGATAAAAGAAATGTGTGAGTAAGATATGACTAAAATGTTACACCCTCAGTTAAACTAATAATGTATGGCTAATTAGTATACTAGAGCTTAGAGAATTAATTAAATGTGTTTATATCCCAGCAACAGAGTATAGACTGGTTCCCAAAACATACGGGGAGGGGGAGTGGAAGGCTTGCAGGATATTGCGAGAATGCGATAACTGAAGTTTGCAGCCTGCCCGAGCAAGGAGTAGGAAAAGATAAGAACAGTGTGTGTATGTGTGTGTGTGACATGATGGTCAGGAAAGCAGTTTTCCAGTGGAAAACTACAGCCCGCCTAAAGAGGGGAGGGATTCTCTGACATGTGCATATAAAAATATTGTACGACCATTTTGTTTTAGAACGTTCTCAATGAATAAAGCCTGATGATTGTATGGCTTAGGGTCATTGTCCTGCTGGAAGGGTGAACCTCTGTCCCAGTCTCAAATCTCTCGAAGACAAACGGGTTTCCCTCAAGAATTTCCCTGTATTTAGTGCCATCCATCATTCCTTCAATTCTGACAGTTTCCCAGTCCCACAGCATGATGCTGCCACAACCATGCTTCACTGTGGTGTTCTCGGGGTGAAGAGAGGTGTTGGGTTTGCACCAGACATAGCGTTTTCCTTGATGGCCAAAAAGCTCAATTTTAGTCTCATCTGAGCAGAGTACCTTCTTCCATATGTTTGGGGGAGTCTCCCACAATCCTTTTGGGGAACACCAAACGTGTTTGCTTATTTTTTTCTTTAAGCAATGGTTTTTTTCTGGCCACTCTTCGGTAAAGCCCAGCTCTGTGGCGTGTACGGCTTAAAGTGGTCCTATGGACAGATACTCCAATCTCCGCTGTGGAGCTTTGCAGCTCCTTCAGGGTTATATTTGGTCTCTTTGTTGCCTCTCTGATTAATGCCCTCCTTGCCTGGTCCGTGAGTTTTGGTGGGCGGCCCTCTCTTGGCAGGTTTGTTGTGGTGCCATATTCTTTCAATTTTTGAATAATGGATTTAATGGTGCTCCGTGGGATGTTCAAAGTGTTGGATATTTTTTTATAACCCAACCCTGATCTGTACTTCTCCACAACTTTGTCCCTGACCTGTTTGGAGAGCTCCTTGGTCTTCATGGTGCCGCTTGCTTGGTGGTGTTGCAGACTCTGGGAACAGAGTGTATATATCCTGAGATCATGTGACAGATCATGTGACCCTTAGATTGCACACAGGTGGACTTTATTTAACTAATTATGTGACTTCTGAAGGTAATTGGTTGTACCAGTTCTAATTTAGGGGCTTCATAGCAAAGGGGGTGAATACATATGCACGCACCACTTTTCCATTATTTATTTTGTAGAAAGTTATTTTTTTCATTTAATTTCACCAATTTGGACTATTTTGTGTATGTCCATTACATGAAATCCAAATAAAAATCAATTTAAATTACAGGTTGTAATGCAACAAAATAGGAAAAATGCCAAGGGGGATGAATACTTTTGCAAGGCACTGTATATTGTCCAGTTGGGGTATATCCTCACCTTTGTCTGTGGGCTGTGAGTTGGCACTGCTGATGTTGAACTGGTAGAGTGAGACGATGTCTTCACCACAAGCAACAGAGTACAGAGAGCCCCTCTCCACACTGACCACATCCACCAACACTGAGAACTCTGGGAAGGGACACAGCAAGATGGACATATTTTAGGGATAAGAAAAACTTTGTTGTTCGCACTTATAACTAATATCATTATCATACAGTATTTTATTATTAACACATTACTATCATATGTAATAGTGATTATAAGCAGTTTATAAGCATACTTACTAATAAAGTAGTAACCACAGTGATGTATTCTGGGTTTGTGTACCTGAGGAGCTGACGTGTGTGGGGATAGAAACGTCAGTGCTGAGGCCCAGGAAGTTACATCGGTATGCTTCCTCATACTGGGTGCTGTACGGCACAGAGCGGACACAGCCCACCGGGAGCAAGGCCTGATGGGATATATACCAAACCATGTGGTTAGTGATGAGTAGGGCCTAGTTTATCCTGGTCACGACATACGGTCAGTGACAACTACTGGCCCTCAGTGACGAGGTAAACATGACAGACATCTACTTCTACCAGCTACTGTAATATGGCATTTCTACAGTAGTTTGCACAAGATGGCAATGTCTTGCAACATTTTAGAACCTTATGTTAAGGAGGAATATTCTTTATAGGGGGATACGATGAGTAAACTTTTGATTAGCTGACCTTCAGCATGGTGAACGCTGAATGGATGAGCCCTGGGTCCGCCCCTCTCAATATGACCTGATTTCCCATGAGCACGTGCCACGCTAGCTGGCGGAAATCAGTGGTCCCGAGCACCTGTGGACCAGATAACAGATATCGTCACTAGGAAACAGACAAGAAATGCACTCACAAAAGAAGAGGAGGATATTGGTTTCCCTCTTCAACCAATTGGTCCACATAGTTGTTTCTTTTGAAACCATGTGGTTAACAGAATTAAGTACGACGTGTGATGTGCTAGAAATTTAAGTGTTCATGATGTGGGAGAAAGAAAAGAAAAAAAGACTATTGAAAGGCACACCAATGTTTACCTGTCTTAAATGTCTCAAGGACCTGAACTTTGGACCAGGATACACCTCCGCTTTCCCCTCGTCAAACAAGAAGTCTCTGTACAGCTCGCTCTCCGATTGGTGGCATTGGGGTCTAGACCCGCCCCCTTCTGCTCCTTCCCAGCAACTCATTTCCTCCTCTTGCTCTGAGAAGAAAACAGGACTTTGTTAAAAAGATATCCAAACACCCAATATTGGGACTCATTCCAAGATACAGTGGGGGAAAAAAGTATTTAGTCAGCCACCAATTGTGCAAGTTCTCCCACTTAATACAGGTAACGAGTGGAGGACAGAGGAGCCTCTTAAAGAAGAAGTTACAGGTCTGTGAGAGCCAGAAATCTTGCTTGTTTGTAGGTGACCAAATACTTATTTTCCACCATAATTTGCAAATAAATTCATTACAAATCCTACAATGTGATTTTCTGGATTTTTTCTCCTCAATTTGTCTGTCATAGTTGACGTGTACCTATGATGAAAATTACAGGCCTCTCTCATCTTTTTAAGTGGGAGAACTTGCACAATTGGTGGCTGACTAAATACTTTTTTTCCACCACTGTATATACACTACCGTTCAAAAGTTTGGCGTCACTTAGGAATTTCCTTGTTTTCTATGAAAACATACATGAAATGAGTTTGAATAGGAAATATAGCAAAATGAATTGGAAATGTAGTCATTGACAAGGTTAGAAATAATGATTTTTAATTCAAATAATAATTGTGTCCTTCAAACTTTTCTTTCGTCAAAGAATCCTACATTTGCAGCAATTACAGCCTTGCAGACCTTTGGCATTCTAGTTGTCAATTTGTTGAGGTAATCTGAAGAGATTTCACCCCATGCTTCCTGAAGCACCTCCCACAAGTTGGATTGGCTTGATGGGCACTTCTTACGTACCATACAGTCAAGCTGCTCCCACAACTGCTTCTTCCCTAAATAGTTATTGCATAGTTTGGAGCTGTGCTTTGGGTCATTGTCCTGTTGTAGGAGGAAATTGGCTCCAATCAAGCGCCGTCCACAGGGTATGGCATGGCGTTGCAAAATGGAGTGATAGCCTTCCTTCTTCAAGATCCCTTTTACCCTGTACAAATCTCCCACTTTACCACCACCAAAGCACCCCCAGACCATCACATTGCCTCCACCATGCTTGACAGATGGCATCAAGCACTCCCCCAGCATCTTTTCTTTTGGTCTGCGTCTCACAAATGTTCTCCTTTGTGATCCGAACACCTCAAACTTCGATTCGTCTGTCCATAACACTTTTTTCCAATCTTCCTCTGTCTTCCTTTGCCCATCTTAATCTTTTCTTTTCATTGGCCAGTCTGAGATATGGCTTTTGCTTTGCAACTCTGCGTAGAAGGTCAGCATCCCGGAGTCGCCTCTTCACTGTTGACGTTGAGACTGGTGTTTTGCGGGTACTATTTAATGGAGCTGCCAGTTGAGGACCTGTGAGGCGTCTGTTTCTCAAACTAGACACTAATGTATTTGTCCTCTTGCTCAGTTGTGCACCGGGGCCTCCCACCCCTCTTTCTATTCTGGTTAGAGCCAGTTTGCGCTGTTCTGTGAAGGGAGTAGTACACAGCGTTGTACGAGATCTTCAGTTTCTTGGCAATTTCTCGCATGGAATAGCCTTCATTACTCAGAACAAGAATAGACTGACGAGTTTCAGAAGAAGGTTCTTTGTTTCTGCCCATTTTGAGCCTGTAATCGAACCCACAATTGCGGATGCTCCAGATACTCAACTAGTCTCAAGAAGGCCAGTTTTATTGATTCTTTAATCAGCACAACAGTTTTCAGCTGTGCTAACATAATTGCAAAAGGGTTTTCTAATGATCAATTAGCCTTTTAAAATGATAAACTTGGATTAGCAAACACAACGTTCCATTGGAACACAGGACTGATGGTTGCTGATAATGAGCCTCTGTACGCCTATGTAGATATTCCATTAAAAATCAGCCATTTCCAGCTACAATAGCCATTTACAACATTAACAATGTCTACACTGTATTTCTGATGAATTTGATGTTATTTTAATGGACAAAAAAATTGCTTATAGACAAAAAATAATATTTTCTTTCAAAAACAAGTACATTTCTAAGTGACCCCAAACTTTTGAACGGTAGTGTATATATTTTGTTATTTATTTTTATTTATTTAGCCAGGATAGTGAACTAAGAAACAATTGCAACTATTTTCCTGATTGGAAGTATTCAAGTGTAATAGTTACTTGTGTTCAGAGCCGAACGGGGGTGGGGGGGGGCAGTGGCCAAAAAATTGTCATCAGAGTGGAATTTGTGTGATATGGTTGAGTGAATCACATTGTAGCAGTCTAACAGTGTGAATCACAATTTTACTGTAGACACAGGCTCCTGTTCCACTGTTCCACTGTGACACACTGGGCAAACACATGACTTCTGATGACAACGCTGTCAGGAACACTTTACCCAGAAGGACAAATATCAGATCACACCCTTTTTATTCACTTCTTTTAACTTGAGCCATATGGGGTAATATGTCCTTCTGACTAGCGTTAAACTGGTCTCTCCGTGTCTCCCTCCCCTAGAGTTATCCTGTCTGTCTTTCTATGAGCACCAGTGTGTACCTGTCTGTCTCTCTATGAGAACCAGTGTGTCCTCTGTGGGAGCACCCTCCAGCAGCTTCTCTGTCAGACGACTACCACATGCCTTCAGTAACCTGCAGTACAGGAGAAAACACAAGAGAGTGTGTCAAACAACGAGGTTAGACACTGCACGACCATGCCTGATGTTGACTGTATGTCTGCTATTGTTTAGATTAGTAACTTTAGTGATCGTTAGCTACAGTTAGTGAGTGTTAGCTATCTCACCAGCTGAAGGAGGAGTGTAGGCTGGCCCAGAGGTTGGTGTGCTGGGTGAGGGAGGGCAGGGAGCGGGCCGCGTTACCACTCCTCTGGTGGGGGAAGACAGCAGGAGAGAACACACTGTTCATCCTCACAGCCCTCTGAGGACACACACACTGCTCACTGTCAAACACCTATAGAGGATAGGGGGAGGGAGGATAAATAAGCGGGAGAGAAGTCAAACATGGCCCCTCTACAGTGAGGGAAAAAAGTATTTGATCCCCTGCTGATTTTGTACGTTTGCCCACTGACAAAGACATGATCAGTCTATAATTTTAATGGTAGGTTTATTTGAACAGTGAGAGACAGAATAACAACAACAAAATCCAGAAAAACGTGTGTCAAAAATGTTATAAATTGATTTGCATTTTAATGAGGGAAATAAGTATTTGACCCCTCTGCAAAACATGACTTAGTACTTGGTGGCAAAACCCATCACAGAGTTCAGACATTTCTTGTAGTTGGCCACCAGGTTTGCACACATCTCAGGAGGGATTTTGTCCCACTCCTCTTTGCAGATCTTCTCCAAGTCATTAAGGTTTCGAGGCTGACGTTTGGCAACTCGAACCTTCAGCTCCCTCCACAGATTTTCTATGGGATTAAGGTCTGGAGACTGGCTAGGCCACTCCAGTACCTTAATGTGCTTCTTCTTGAGCCACTCCTTTGTTGCCTTGGGCGTGTGTTTTAGGTCATGGTCATGCTGGAATACCCATCCATGACCCATTTTCAATGCCCTGGCTGAGGGAAGGAGGTTCTCACCCAAGATTTGACGATATATGGCGTTGTCCTGTCCCCTTAGCAGAAAAACACCCCCAAAGCATAATGTTTCCACCTCCATGTTTGACGGTGGGGATGGTGTTCTTGGGGTCATAGGCAGCATTCCTCCTCCTCCAAACACGGCGAGTTGAGTTGATGCCAAAGAGCTCGATTTTGGTCTCATCTGACCACAACACTTTCACCCAGTTCTCCTCTGAATCATTCAGATGTTCATTGGCAAACTTCAGACCGGCCTGTATATGTGCTTTCTTGAGCAGGGGGACCTTGCGGGCGTTGCAGGATTTCAGCCCTTCACGGTTCCAGCTGCCTTGAGATCATTGACAAGATCCTCCCGTGTAGTTCTGGGCTGATTCCTCACCGTTCTCATGATCATTGCAACTCCACGAGGTGAGATCTTGCATGGAGCCCCAGGCCGAGGGAGATTGACAGTTCTTTTGTGTTTCTTCCATTTGCGAATAATCGCACCAACTGTTGTGATCTTCTCACCAAGCTGCTTGGCGATGGTCTTGTAGCCCATTCCAGCCTTGTGTAGGTCTACAATCTTGTCCCTGACATCCTTGGAGAGCTCTTTGGTCTTGGCCATGGTGGAGAGTTTGGAATCTGATTGATTGATTGCTTCTGTGGACAGGTGTCTTTTATACAGGTAACAAGCTGAGATTAGGAGCATTCCCTTTAAGAGTGTGCTCCTAATCTCAGCTCGTTACCTGTATAAAAGACACCTGGGAGCCAGAAATCTTTCTGATTGAGAGGGGGTCAAATACTTATTTCCCTCATTAAAATGCAAATCAATTTATTACATTTTTGACATGTGTTTTTCTGGATTTTTTTGTTGTTATTCTGTCTCTCACTGTTCAAATAAACCTACCATTAAAATTATAGACTGATCATTTCTTTGTCAGTGGGCAAACGTACAAAATCAGCAGGGGATCAAATACTTTTTTCCCTCACTGTATTCTGGTTGGTAGTAAGTGTTTGCATGAATGTTTGTTTGTGTTATGTTCTATGTTCACGTTATGTATGGAAGTGAGTTTGGGTATTTGTGACCGTAAGTTTGTTTTAATGTGTGTGTATATATATCTGTGTATCCCATACATTTAACATGGTGTGTTAGTGTGTGTCTGTGTGTCCTTACCTTCAGTGCCGTGTTCTGTAGACTCTGTATAGTGAGTCTGAGGTGGCGCAGCAGAAAGGGCCAGGAGTTGATGAGGTAGATCCTGTCCATGGCTACCATGACGATACTGTACCACCGCTGGAAGCCCCGGGCCAGGCTGTCCTTGATGAAGAAGGTGTGAGAGAACACAAAACCATGCTGCTCATCCCCAAAGAAGATAGGACCCTCACGGCCTGGACACACCTAGAGAGGCAGGGAGGGAGAGAGGAAGGGAGACAGGGGGAGAGAAAGAGAAAGGGTGGAGAGAGGCCAAAGTTTATTCATTGTTTTTAATAAAATAAAATAAATTTAAAAAATATATATACAGTTGAAGTCGGAAGTTTACATACACTTAAGGTTGGAGTCATTAAAACTTGTTTTTCAACCACTCCTTAAATTTCTTGTTAACAAACTATAGTTTTGGCAAGTCGGTTAGGACATCTACTTTGTGCATGACACAAGTAATTCTTCCAACAATTGTTTACAGACAGATTATTTCACTTTTAATTCCCTGTATCACAATTCCAGTGGGTCAGAAGTTTACATACACTAAGTTGACTGTACCTTTTAACAGCTTGGAAAATTCCAGAAAATGATGTCATGGCTTTAGAAGCTTCTGATAGGCTAATTGACATAATTTGAGTCAATTGGAGGTGTACCTGTGGATGTATTTCAAGGCCTACCTTCAAACTCAGTGCCTCTTTGCTTGACATCATGGGAAAATCAAAATAAATCAGCCAACACCTCAGAAAAGAAATTGTAGACCTCCACAAGTCTGGTTCATCCTTGGGAGCAATTTCCAAACGACTGAAGGTACCACGTTCATCTGTACAAACAATAGTACGCAAGTATAAACACCATGGGACCACGCAGCCATCATACAGCTCAGGAAGGAGACGCGTTCTGTCTCCTAGAGATGAACGTATTTTGGTGCGAAAAGTGCAACTCAATCCCAGAACAACAGCAAAGGACCTTGTGAAGATGCTGGAGGAAACAGGTACAAAAGTATCTATATCCACAGTAAAACAAGTCCTATATCGACATAACCTGAAAGGTCGCTCAGCAAGGAAAAAGCCACTGCTCCAAAACCATTAAAAAGCCAGACTATGGTTTGCAACTGCACATGGGGACAAATATCATACTTTTTGGAGAAATGTCCTCTGGTCTGATGAAACAAAAATAGAACTGTTTGGCCAGAATGACCATCGTTATGTTTGGAGGAAAAGGGGGTGGCTTGCAAGCCGAAGAACACCATCCCAACCATGAAGCATGTGGGTGGCAGCATCATGCTGTGGGGGTGCTTTGCTGCAGGAGGGACTGGTGCACTTCACAAAATAGATGGCATCATGAGGAAGGAAATGATGTGGATATATTGAAGCAACATCTCAAGACATCAGTCAGGAAGTTAAAGCTTGGTCGCAAATGGGTCTTCCAAATGGACAATGACCCCAAGCATACTTCCAAAGTTGTGGCAAAATGGCTTAAGGACAACAAAGTCAAGGTATTGGAGTGGCCATCACAAAGCCCTGACCTCAATCCTATAGAACATTTGTGGGCAGAACTGAAAAAGCGTGTGCGAGCAAGGAGGCCTACAAACCTGACTCAGTTACACCAGCTCTGTCAGGAGGAATGGGCCAAAATTCACCCAACTTATTGTGGAAGGCTACCCAAACGTTTGACCCAAGTTAAACAATTTAAAGGCAATGCTACCAAATACTAATTGCGTGTATGTAAACTTCTGACCCACTGGGAATGTGATGAAATAAATAAAAGCTGAAATAAATCATTCTCTCCACTATTATTCTGATATTTCACATTCTTAAATTAAAGTGGTGATCCTAACTGCCCTAAGACAGAGAATATTTACTATGATTAAATGTCAGGAATTGTGAAAAACTGAGTTTAAATGTATTAGGCTAAGGTGTATGTACATTTACGACTTCAACTGTATACAGTGGGGAGAACAAGTATTTGATACACTGCCGATTTTGCAGGTTTTCCTACTTACAAAGCATGTAGAGGTCTGTAATTTTTATCATAGGTACACTTCAACTGTGAGAGACGGAATCTAAAACAAAAATCCAGAAAATCACATTGTATGATTTTTAAGTAATTAATTTGCATTTTATTGCATGACATAAGTATTTGATCACCTACCAACAAGTAAGAATTCCGGCTCTCACAGACCTGTTAGTTTTTCTTTAAGAAGCCCTCCTGTTCTCCACTCATTACCTGTATTAACTGCACCTGTTTGAACTCGTTACCTGTATAAAAGACACCTGTCCACACACTCAATGAAACAGACTCCAACCTCTCCACAATGGCCAAGACCAGAGAGCTGTGTAAGGACATCAGGGATAAAATTGTAGACCTGCACAAGGCTGGGATGGGCTACAGGACAATAGGCAAGCAGCTTGGTGAGAAGGCAACAACTGTTGGCGCAATTATTAGAAAATGGAAGAAGTTCAAGATGACGGTCAATCACCCTCGGTCTGGGGCTCCATGCAAGATCTCACCTCGTGGGGCATCAACGATCATGAGGAAGGTGAGGGATCAGCCCAGAACTACACAGCAGGACCTGGTCAATGACCTGAAGAGAGCTGGGACCACAGTCTCAAAGAAAACCATTAGTAACACACTACGCCGTCATGGATTAAAATCCTGCAGCGCACGCAAGGTCCCCCCTGCTCAAGCCAGCGCATGTCCAGGCCCATCTGAAGTTTGCCAATGACCATCTGGATGATCCAGAGGAGGAATGGGAGAAGGTCATGTGGTCTGAAGAGACAAAAATAGAGCTTTTTGGTCTAAACTCCACTCGCCGTGTTTGGAGGAAGAAGAAGGATGAGTACAACCCCAAGAACACCATCCCAACCGTGAAGCATGGAGGTGGAAACATCATTCTTTGGGGATGCTTTTCTGCAAAGGGGACAGGACGACTGCACAGTATTGAGGGGAGGATGGATGGGGCCATGTATCGCGAGATCTTGGCCAACAACCTCCTTCCCTCAGTAAGAGCATTGAAGATGGGTCGTGGCTGGGTCTTCCAGCATGACAACGACCCGAAACACACAGCCAGGGCAACTAAGGAGTGGCTCCGTAAGAAGCATCTCAATGTCCTGGAGTGGCCTAGACAGTCTCCAGACCTGAACCCAATAGAAAATCTTTGGAGGGAGCTGAAAGTCTGTTTTGCCCAGCGACAGCCCCGAAACCTGAAGGATCTGGAGAAGGTCTGTATGGAGGAGTGGGCCAAAATCCCTGCTGCAGTGTGTGCAAACCTGGTCAAAATATAGTGCTTCTACCCCGATTGTTCAGTTTGGCCGGGCGGCCAGCTCTAGGAAGGGTCTTGGTGGTTCAAAACTTCTTCCATTTAAGAATGATGGAGGCCACTGTGTTCTCCATCTCGTGCTGCAACACTGCCTGGCTGGGGGCTGTGCGCACATGAAGAGCGGAGTGAAAGATTCATTTTTAGAAGCGCTGCACATAAGCATAAAAGTTGGTCTAATTTCCTTGAAATGAAAGTCTACTGAAGTGAAACTTTGTCCTTGTGTTTCTTGGCTATTTACATTGTTTTGTTCACAAGCTAGGTTGTTTTTCTATGTTTGAGTTTCAACTTTTAGGGAAGAGAAGACAACGCTTCTACTAGTCAGACTCAATCTCACAGGCACAAACATGACCCGAGTCGAGTCACCCTAAAGGGGCAGGTGACATTTTTTGTCTCATCTGTGATATTTTGGTTAAAAGACTCAGGTCACAAAAAATGAAATTAAACAATATACCACATTGCTTCTGACTAGCAATACATTTATTGTTTTAGAAAATTACAAAGCATGTCATCCGTTTTTTAGTGTTTTGTTGGTGTAATATTAGTGGGGGAAAAATATTTTGCCTGGTAAAAAAATCTGAGTGGCCACAGTGGCTGGTGGACCAAAAAGTTAATTTTATCCCGTGTTCGGTTTGGCTTTTTAAGCCAATAGTGGCTAACACAATATCTGCTAATTAATTTCCAGGCCCCCCCTTAGAGTTGTTTAATACCCATTATTTTGGCAGGTATATTGACAGAAAATATAGTGCACTACTGTATTTTGTACACTAAGGACCCGGGGAAGAGTTGCAGGGGAGAGGAGAAGAATGTGCCTATTTGAAAGCTTGAAAGAACTTAGTAGCTCGGGACGTTACATTTTTAAAAAGTAGCTCTCATGCTAGAAAAGGTTGGAGACCCCTGATATATATTGTCACATACACCGGATAGGTGCTGTGAAATGTGTTGTTTCACAGGGTCAACCATAGTACAGCCATGGTATGGCACCCCTGGAGAAAATTAGGGTTAAGTGCCTTGCTCAAGGGCACAGACAGATTTTTCACCTTGTCGGGCTTATGTATTCAAACCAGCGACCTTTCGGTTACTGGACCAATGCTTTAACCGCTAGGTTACCTACATTTTTATATTTTACATTTTAGTTATTTAGCAGACGCTCTTATCCAGAGCGACTTACAGTTAGTGAGTGCATACATTTTCATACTGGCCCCCCGTGGGAAACGAACCCACAACCCTGGCGTTGCAAGCGCCATGTTCTACCAACTGAGCTACAGGGGACTACCTGTCTCCCTTAACTAAAGGCTTGTGTATTGACAAACAGTCATGAGTCTTAAAGCAAGAAAAACGGCAACACACACGCACGCTCATACATACACACACACACGAACACACAGGTGGTTACCTCACAGCTGAGGCTGCGTACGCAGGCCTGGCGGACCACACTGAAGAGCTGGGATTGTCTGGGGTGTTGGTGGCTGAGGAACCGGATGCCTGTCTCACTGTCCACACTGACGAAGCCTGGGTGAGACGCTGGGAGAGACCGACAGCCCTGACAAAGAGAAGGAGAGAGACAGGGAGGGAGGGAGAGAGAGAGAGAGAGGGGAAGAGAGGGAGAGAAAACGAGAGATGGCCAGAAAGAATAGTTATAAGACAAAACTAATTAGTCAAAGTCATTTACAGTGGGGAAAAAAAGTATTTAGTCAGCCACCAATTGTGCAAGTTCTCCCACTTAAAAAGATGAGAGAGGCCTGTAATTTTCATCATAGGTACACGTCAACTATGACAGACAAATTGAGATTTTTTTCCCCTGAAAATCACATTGTAGGATTTTTAATGAATTGATTTGCAAATTATGATGGAAAATAAGTATTTGGTCAATAACAAAAGTTTCTCAATACTTTGTTATATACCCTTTGTTGGCAATGACACAGGTCAAACGTTTTCTGTAAGTCTTCACAAGGTTTTCACACACTGTTGCTGGTATTTTGGCCCATTCCTCCATGCAGATCTCCTCTAGAGCAGTGATGTTTTGGGGCTGTCGCTGGGCAACACGGACTTTCAACTCCCTCCAAAGATTTTCTATGGGGTTGAGATCTGGAGACTGGCTAGGCCACTCCAGGACCTTGAAATGCTTCTTACGAAGACACTCCTTCGTTGCCCGGGCGGAGTGTTTGGGATCATTGTCATGCTGAAAGACCCAGCCACGTTTCATCTTCAATGCCCTTGCTGATGGAAGGAGGTTTTCACTCAAAATCTCACGATACATGGCCCCATTCATTCTTTCCTTTACACGGATCAGTCGTCCTGGTCCCTTTGCAGAAAAACAGCCCCAAAGCATGATGTTTCCACCCCCATGCTTCACAGTAGGTATGGTGTTCTTTGGATGCAACTCAGCATTCTTTGTCCTCCAAACACGACGAGTTGAGTTTTTACCAAAAAGTTATATTTTTGTTTCATCTGACCATATGGCATTCTCCCAATCCTCTTCTGGATCATCCAAATGCACTCTAGCAAACTTCAGACGGGCCTGGACATGTACTGGCTTAAGCAGGGGGACACGTCTGGCACTGCAGGATTTGAGTCCCTGGCAGCGTAGTGTGTTACTGATGGTAGGCTTTGTTACTTTGGTCCCAGCTCTCTGCAGGTCATTCACTAGGTCCCCCCGTGTGGTTCTGGGATTTTTGCTCACCGTTCTTGTGATCATTTTGACCCCACGGGGTGAGATCTTGCGCGTGGAGCCCCAGATCGAGGGAGATTATCAGTGGTCTTGTATGTCTTCCATTTCCTAATAATTGCTCCCACAGTTGATTTCTTCAAACCAAGCTGCTTACCTATTGCAGATTCAGTCTTCCCAGCCTGGTGCAGGTCTACAATTTTGTTTCTGGTGTCCTTTGACAGCTCTTTGGTCTTGGCCATAGTGGAGTTTGGAGTGTGACTGTTTGAGGTTGTGGACAGGTGTCTTTTATACTGATAAGTTCAAACAGGTGCCATTAATACAGGTAACGAGTGGAGGACAGAGGAGCCTCTTAAAGAAGAAGTTACAGGTCTGTGAGAGCCAGAAATCTTGCTTGTTTGTAGGTGACCAAATACTTATTTTCCACCATAATTTGCAAATAAATTCATTAAAAATCCTACAATGTGATTTTCTGGATTTTTTTTCTCAATTTGTCTGTCATAGTTGACATGTACCTATGATGAAAATTACAGGCCTCTCTCATCTTTTTAAGTGGGAGAACTTGCACAATTGGTGACTGACTAAATACTTTTTTTCCCCACTGTATATTCTGTCCGTTCAGCCCTTCACTCATCTCTCACACAAATCTCCCACTCACCTCACACATGTCTCCCCTCTGTGTAGCTGAGCTGTTCGCCCTCATGGTGAGTCCCTCTCCCTCTCTGTCCGACTCCCTGTCCCCGGGTATGGGGGCGCCAGCCTGGGAGGGTGTGGGGGACGGGGGGTGCAGAGCCTCAGTGCAGAACAGGGTCCGGGGGCCATGGAGCTCACAGAAGTGACAGAGCGCTACCAGAGCATTCATCTGAAGGGGGAGAGAACAGGGCCCGCCCTTTAGGCAGGATTAGGCGGCCGCCTACAGCGGCAGATTGACGAGGGCGGCATTTTCCAAGCTAAACTGACCAAGACGCACCAACAACACATAAAACGTCACATAATTCTGCCCAAAAAGAATGACAATTTCTCTCACCCAGTGGCATATGGGCTATTTAGGTGAGTGCCGATGCCGCCCCGTGATAAGCAGTACCCACTCTGTCAAAAGCAGATTTTGCTTGTCCATGCCGAGCGAGTCTCTCCAAGGTGCTGTTGGAGAGATGCACTGCTGCGGCGCTCCACCAACATTTCATCAAAAAATTATCTAACATAAATCATGTAGCCTATAGCCTATGGCAGAAAGAGTATATGACCTTTTCTGTATAAAACAGGCTGGAGTGGAGATCAAATTTATGACAATGTCACTTTTTACATCATGCACGTTTGTCCAACCAAATAGCGTAACCTAAATGGCACCCAATCAAAAAACAAAGTGCTTCAATGTGAATATGGCATGTTAACAAACATCATACCTTAAAAACAAGACAGGTCAAAGTAAAATTGACAATATGGAATGGACAATCAGGCTACTCACAACTGCTGTCTAGTAGGTTTGGGCGGTATACCGTACATACCGTATATACCGTATACCAGGGTATTTGGAAAAAGCCACTGGATGATTTTTCAATACTATCAATACCGTTGAAATTATTTCTTAGAAGTTTTTTAATAAATTTGAATATTTCTAGCAACTTTTTAAGTAAATACCTGCAGTCAACAATACGTTAGGAGATAAATAACATTGTGTTCTTCATTTCACCTACCACATTATTATGAAGCTTACTGTAGTTTCCAGTCACGTGGTGTTTGTTTACAAGCACACCACGACGAGAGACCGGAGCCTTGTGAGTCACTCACTGTTGTGCAGCATGTGCCAGGTGATCTAATTACAGTGGCTTGCGAAAGTATTCACCCCCCATGGCATTTTTCCTATTTTGTTGCCTTACAACCTGGAATTAAAATGGATTTTTTGGGGGGTTTGTATCATTTGATTTACACAACATGCCTACCACTTTGAAGATGCAAAATATTTTTTCTTGTGAAACAAGCAAGAAATAAGACGAAAAAACAGAACTTGAGCGTGCATAACTATTCACCCCCCAAAGTCAATACTTTGTAGAGCCACCTTTTGCAGCAATTACAGCTGCAAGTCTCTTGGGGTATGTCTCTATAAGCTTGGCACATCTAGCCACTGGGATTTTGGCCCATTCTTCAAGGCAAAACTTCTCCAGCTCCTTCAAGTTGGATGGGTTCTGCTGGTGTACAGCAATCTTTAAGTCATACCACAGATTCTCAATTGGATTGAGGTCTGGACTTTGACTAGGCCATTCCAAGACATTTAAATGTTTCCCCTTAAACCACTTGTGTGTTGCTTTAGCAGTATGCTTAGGGTCATTGTCCTGCTGGAAGGTAAACCCCCGTCCCAGTCTCAAATCTCTGGAAGACTGAAAAAGGTTTCCCTCAAGATTTTCCCTGTATTTAGCGCCATCCATCATTCCTTCAATAGCTCAATTTTAGTCTCATCTGACCAGAGTACCTTTTTCCATATGTTTGGGGAGTCTCCCACATGCCTTTTGGTGAACACCAAACGCGTATCCTTATTATTTTCTTTAAGCAATGGCTTTTTTCTGGCCACCCTTCCGTAAAGCCCAGCTCTGTGGAGTGTACGGCTTAAAGTGGTCCTATGGACAGATACTCCAATCTCCGCTGTGGAGCTTTGCAGCTCCTTCAGGGTTATCTTTGGTCTCTTTATTGCCTCTCTGATTAATGCCCTCCTTGCCTGGTCCGTGGGTTTTGGTAGGCGGCCCTCTCTTGGCAGGTTTGTTGTGGTGCCATATTCTTTCAATTTTTTAATAATGGATTTAATGGTGCTCCGTGGGATATTTTTTTATAACCCAACCCTGATCAGTACTTCTCCACAACTTTGTCCCTGACCTGTTTGGAGAGCTCCTTGGTCTTCATGGTGCGCTTGCTTGGTGGTGCCCCTTGCTTAGTGGTGTTGCAGACTCTGGGGCCTTTCAGAACAGGTGAATATATACTGAGATCATGTGACACTTAGATTGAACAGAGGTGGACTTTATTTAACTAATTATGTGACTTCTGAAGGTAATTGGTTGCACCAGATGTTATTTAGGGGCTTCATAGCAAAGGGGGTGAATACATATGCACGCACCACTTTTCCGTTATTCATTTCACTTCACCAATTTGGACTATTTTGTGTATGTCCATTACATGAAATCCAAATAAAAATCCATTTAAATTACAGGTTGTAATGCAACAAAATAGGAAAAACGCCAAGGGGGATGAATACTTTTGCAAGGCACTGTACAGTATGGAATTCACAACTAAATGTTTGCCAGCTAGATATCTTGTAACTATTAAGTTAACTGTCTAAAATGTGCTAAATTCTCTAAAGTTGTGCATTTGGTTTGCTAATTTAGTAGCTAGTTATCTGTCTAGCTAAGTGGTTAGCTTCTTCCAAAATCAAGCATTCGCTTGGTAACAGCAGAGACTCCCTTCCTGGATCAAGAGCCTTGCTGGCTAATTTTTTGTTGTTGTTGCGTGCAGCAAACTGTGAACAGCATTTCTGAGTTACTTGTATAGTTTAGGTCAGAAACTGCACAACATTTTTCGCAATTAGCTCGTTAGAAAACCTTCCGTTTTCAGTGTATTAGTGGGGTTCGAAAAAAGCACCCCTTGTGTTCAGAGGCAGTATTACCGAATTTCCTGGTATGGCACAAGGTTGGTATTTTTTAAAAACATTTTAGTTATTTTGCAGACGCTCTTATCCAGAACGACTTACAGTAGTGAGTGCATACATTTTCGTACTGGTCCCCCGTGGGAATCGAACACACAACCCTGGCGTTGCATGTGCCATGCTCTACCAATTGAGCCACACCGGACCATATAAAGTTATGACAATCTGGATACCACCCAAGCCTACTGTCTAGGAATTTCACCCAGTGGGCTAAATTGTCATGATAATCAGTGGTTTCAAGTTTGTATCCATACATTTTTGACGAGATGATCATAGCAAAAGAAATTATACTTCTGCATTTCCCGCTATGTAAACACGTTGATTCTCATTGCAAATAGGCTCAGGATAACTTCTGATAAAGTTGGGTAGCTGATATTCAGAGCTTAATGAGCCAAAATGACTAGTCACAGGAATCAGGACTAATAAAGCCAATACAATTGCCTACCTGTTTTACAAAAGGTAGGCCTACCACATGGTTGGGCATTTTTTTTATGTAATTGGGGCCTAAACTGTAGGCCACACCTCAGTAAGCACGGGCCAATGTATTTTGGACGTCTTGTTTTTGTATTTGTATTTTTGCCCAAACATAGACGTCTATAATTGGTTCAGATTTGGTCCGGTACGGACCGGCCTTGACTTGACCCAAACAGTTTACTGGACCAAATCTGTACCAATCATAGACATCTATGTTTCACAAGTTTGGCCAGTACAGTAAAGAAAAGTACAGTACAATACAGTACAGCACAGTACAGGAAAGTAAAGTATAGTTCAGTACAGCACAGTATAGTACAGTATACTGTATTGCACCCTACTTTACTCTAATGTACTCCACTCAAGACGTCTTTTCACCTTTCATTCATAACCTAAAATAAACCTAACTTCAATGTCTGGAAAAGACGCATGTTAGATGACTTTTCAACGTCATTTTATTTACTGGGACAATTCTGCCCTCCTTTCCGCATATCTAACCACTACTCCATTTTGCTTCTCCCTTCCTATAGCCAGAAACTCAAACAGGAAGTACCCATGCTAAGGACTATTCAACGCTGGTCTGACCAATCGGAATCCACGCTTCAGGATTGTTTTGATCTCGCGGACTGGGATGTGTTCCGGGTAGCTTGCGAAAATAATTTAGACTAAATCACAGATACGGTAACTGAGTATATCAGGAAGTGTATAGGAGATGTCGTACCCACTGTGACTATTAAATCCTACCCTAACCAGAAACCGTGGATAGATGGCAGCATTCGCGCGAAACTGAAAGCGCGAACCACTGCATTTAACCATGGCAAGGTGACTAGGAATATGACAGAATACAAACAGTGTAGTTATTCACTCCGCAAGGCAATCAAACAAGCAAAACGTCAGTATAGAGACAAAGTGGAGTCGCAATTCAACAGCTTAGACACAAGACGTATGTGGCAGGGTCTACAGACAATCATGGACTACAAAAGGAAAACCAGCTACGTCGCCAAGACCGACGTCTTGCTTCCGGACAAGCTAAACACCTTCTTCGCCCACTTTGAGGATAACACAGTGCCAATGACGTGGCCCGCTACCAAGGACTGTGGGTTCTCCTTCTCCGTGGCCGACGTGAGTAAAACATTTAAACGTGTTAACCATCGCAAGGCTGCCGGCCCAGACGGCATCCCAAGCCGCGTCCTCATAGCATGCACAGACCAGCTGGCTGTTTTGTTTACGGACATATTCAATCTCTCCCTATCCCAGTCTGCTGTCCCCAGATGCTTCAAGATGGCCACCATTGTTCCTGTACCCAAGAAAGCAAAGGTAACTGAACTAAACGACTATCGCCCCATAGCACTCACCTCTGTCATCATGAAGTGCTTTGAGAGACTAGTGAAGGATCATATCACCTCTACCTTACCTGCCACCCTAGACCCACTTCAATTTGCTTACCGCCCCAATAGATCCACAGACGATGCAATCGCCATTACTCTGCACTATCCCATCTGGCCAAGAGGAATACCTATGTAAGAATGCTGTTTATTGACTATAGCTCAGCATTCAACAACATAGTACCCTCCAAGCTCATCATTAAGCTCGAGGCCCTGGGTCTGAACCCCGCCCTGTGCAACTGGGTCCTGGACTTCCTGGCCCCCAGGTGGTGAAGGTAGGAAACAACACCTCCACTTCGCTGATCCTCAACACTGGGGCCCCACAAGGGTGCATGCTCAGCCCACTCCTGTACTCCCTGTTCACCCATGACTGCGTGGCCAAGCACGCCTCCAACTCAATCAAGTTTGCAGACAACACAACAGTAGTAGGCTTGATTACCAACAATGACAAGACAGCCTACAGGGAGGAGGTGAGGGCTCTGGGAGTGTGGTGCCAGGAAAATAACCTCTCACTCAACATCAACAAAACAAAGGAGATGATCGTGGACTTCAGGAAACAGCAGAGGGTGCACCCCCCTATCCACATCGACGGGACCGCAGTGGAGAAGGTGTAAAGCTTCAAGTTCCTTGGGGTACACATCACTGACAAACTTAAATGGACCACCCACACATATAGTGTGGTGAAGAAGGTGCAACAGAGCCTCTTCAACCTCAGGAGGCTAAAGAAATTTGGCTTATCACCTAAAACCCTCACAAACTTTTACAGATGCACAATTGAGAGCATCCTGTCCGGCTGTATCACCGCCTGGTACGGCAACTGCACCACCCGCAACCGCAAGGCTCTCCAGATGGTGATGCGGTCTGCACAACGCATTACCGGGGGCAAACTACCCGCCCTCCAGGACACCTACAGAACCCAATGTCACAGGAAGGCCAAAAAGATAATCAAGGACATCAACCACCCGAGCCACTGCCTGTTCACCCCGCTATCATCCAGAAGGTGAGGTCAGTACAGGTGCATCAAAGCTGGGACCGCGAGACTGAAAAACAGGTTCTATCTCAAGGCCATCAGACTGTTAAACAGCCATCACTAGCACATTAGAGGCTGCTGCCTATAGCCATAGACTAGAAATCACTGGCCACTTTAAGAAATGGAACACTAGCCACTTTTATAATGTTTACATATCTTACATTACTCATCTCATATGAATATACTGTATTCTATACTATTCTACGGTATCCTAGTCACTTTAATGTTTACATAAAGTGGTCCTCTATAGCTCAATTGGTAGAGCACAGCGCTTGTAACGCCAGGGTAGTGGGTTCGATCCCCGGGACCACCATACGTAAAAATGTATGCGCACATGACTGTAAGTCGCTTTGGATAAAAGCGTCTGCTAAATGGCATATTATTATTATTATTACATATCTTGCATTACTCATCTCATATGTATATACTGTATTCTAAACTATTCTACTGTATCTTAGTCCATGCCGCTCTGACATTGCTCGTCCATATATGTATATATTCTTAATTCATTCCTTACTTAGATTTGTGTGTATTGGGTATATGTTGAGAAATTGTTAGATATTACTGCACTGTCGGAGCTAGAAGCACAAGCATTTCGCTACACCCGCAATAACATCTGCTAAACACGTGTTTGACCAATAACATTTTATTTTATTTGCCTTGCCTACCGCGGCAGAACGGCCAGTACCTCCCGAGTACCTTTCGAGTGGCGCAGCGGTCTAAGGCACTGCATCTCAGTGTTTGAGATGTCACTACCGACCCCCTGGTTCGTTTCCAGACTGTATCACAACCGGCCGTGATTGGGAGTCCCATAGGGCCGCGCACAATTGGCCCAGCGTCGTCCGGGTTTGGCCGGTGTAGGCCGTCATTGTAAATAACAATTTGTTCTTAACTGACTTGTCTAGTTAAATAAAGGTTTAAAAAAAAAAAAAACTGGCATGCGAGAGTTGACTGGTGATCAGAGGTGTGTTATTGTCAATGCTTTGTTCCTTGTGTAGCTGTCGGTGGTCGGGAGAGGTTGTGTTTTCTCTAGCAGGAGGTAAGCTTGGCTTCTTATATGGTGTTGAGTAAAGCTTAAACCATGTATTTAGATTGTAGGTAGGTATTGTAGTTGGGTATTGTAGGTAGTTTACTTAGGTAGTTATTGTAGGTTATTGTAGGTTATTGTAGGTAAGTATTGTATTCGGCGGACCCCGGCGAAGCACGAGGCTAGCTGACCCACTACTTGGACCAACAAAGCTAGCTAGCTAGCGGGTAGCTACTGGTAACTTTTAGCAACTGTGGTTAGTTGTGTCCAATGTTATTTCACGCTTAAGAGTACCTGTGATTGAGCCAGCTAGCTGCCTACCATTCAGCTGTTTTTCTAACCTCATTATCCGAGGCATTAACGTTAGGTGGTTGGTAGCTGCTGTACTTAATTACAGCTACTGATTGCAGTCTGCCACCCAGACAGCTGGCGTCGGGTAAGTTTGGCTTTATACATAGCTTGGGCTTTGTCGAGTAAGGCTTAAGCTATGTATTTAGATTGTAGTTAGGTATTATAGGTAGGCATCGTGGGCTGTATATTATTAGGTATTATAGGTAGGCATCGTGGGCTGTTGTGGGTAGTTGTTGTATGTAGTTATTGTAGGTTACTTTTGTATTCGGCGGTGCCGGGTGTAGCACGAAGCTAGCTAGCTAACTCACCTCCTGGACTAGCTGGCGAGTGGCTATTAGCAACGGTAGCAACTGAATACAATATCCTTTTAGCCAGCTACATTCGTTCGCAGCGACGCCGTTTTTCAAACAAAGTCAACACAGCAGCCATTGCTAGCTAGCCAACACTACCAGCTAGCTGTACTGTAGTAGCCAAATACAATATCTTTGTGCTAGCTAGCCAACATTTAATTATTGCTGCGTTATGAAAGAACTAGACACGGACACGAATTATCTGTTTAGTGTGTTAACACACTATTGGTAGTTTGTTGTAACCAAGTATTGGTGCTAAACTGTGTGTTATTGGATGCTAGCATGCTAGTTAGCTATGGCGTCATAGTTAGCTAGCTGAATAAAGTAAGTTGAGTCTATTCCTTGAAACATTGAACCGCTGTAGTTTACAACAATTCAAATTTCTAAAGTGGAAGTTGGGAGAGTTTTATTCGGGTGGTTCAGTGAAACAATTATAGTTTCTGAGGTGGAAGTTGGGAGAGTTATATTTTTTTTGGTGAGGGAGGCCCTGCTCTCTCCTTTCCCAGATGTTTAGTTCATTTCATTCCGATCTCCTCTGCATTATTGTAGCCATCTGCTACAGCCTGTCAACTATGCCTCTGCCTATCCCTGTTCTCTCCTCTCCGCACAGGCTACACAAACGCCTCACACCGCGTGGCTGCTGCCTCTCTCAGCCTGGTGGTCCCTGCACGCACCACACACCTGGAGTTCCAGGTCTCAGGCAGCCTCTGGAACTGCCGTTCTGCTGCCAACAAGGCTGACTTCATCCCAGCCTATGCTACCCTCCAGTCCCTCGACTTCCTGGCGCTGACGGAAACATGGATTACCACTGAAAACACTGCTACTCCTACTGCTCTCTCCTCGTCTGACCATGTGTTCTCGCATACCCCGAGAGCATCTGGTCAGAGGGGTGGTGGCACAGGAATCCTCATCTCTCCCAAGTGGTCATTCTCAATTTTTCCCCTAACCCATCTGTCTATCTCCTCATTTGAATTCCACGCTGTCACAGTCACTAGCCCATTTAAGCTTAATATCCTTGTCATCTATCGCCCTCCAGGTTCCCTTGGAGAGTTCATCAATGAGCTTGACGCCTTGATAAGTTCCTTTCCTGAGGATGGCTCACCCTTCACAGTTTTGGGGATTTCAACCTCCCTACGTCTACATTTGACTCATTTCTCTCTGCCTCCTTCTTTCCACTCCTCTCCTCTTTTGACCTCACCCTCTCACCGTCCCCCTACTCACAAGGCAGGCAATACGCTTGACTTCATCTTTACTAGATGTTGCTCTTCTACTAATCTCACTGCAACTCCCCTCCATGTCTCCGACCACTACTTTGTATCCTTTTCTCTCTCGCTCTCCTCCAACACTACTCACTCTGCCCCTACACAGATGGTAACGCGCCGCCGCAACCTTCGCTCTCTCTCTCCCACTACTCTCTCCTCTTCCATCCTATCATCTCTTCCCTCTGCTCAATCCTTCTCCCTCCAATCTCCTGATTCTGCCTCCTCAACCCTCCTCTCCTCCCTTTCTGCATCCTTTGACTCCCTGTGTCCCCTATCCTCCCGGCCGGCTCGGTCCTCCCCCTCCAGCTCCGTGGCTTGATGACTCATTGCGAGCTCACAGAACAGAGCTCCGGGCAGCTGAGCGGAAATGGAAGAAAACTAAACTCCCTGCCGACCTGGCATCTTTCCCTCCCTCCTCTCTACATTTTCTTCATCTGTTTCTGCTGCTAAGGCCACTTTCTACCACTCTAAATTCCAAGCATCTGCCTCTAACCCTAGGAAGCTCTTTGCCACATTCTCCTCACTGCTGAATCCCCCCCTCCTCCCTCTCTGTGGATGACTTCGTCAACCACTTTGAAAAGAAGGTTGACGACATCCGATCCTCGTTTGTTAAGTCTAATGACACTGCTGGTCCTGCTCACACTGCCCTACCCTATGCTTTGACTTCTTTCTCCCCTCTCTCTCCAGATAAAATATTGCGACTAGTGACTGCAGGCCGCCCAACAACCTGCCCGCTTGACCCCATCCCCTCCTCTCTTCTCCAGACCATCTCCGGTGACCTTCTCCCCTACCTCACCGATCAACTCATCCTTGACCGCTGGCTATGTCCCTTCCGTCTTCAAGAGAGCGAGAGTTGCACCCCTTCTCAAAAAAACAACACTCGATCCCACTGATGTCAACAACTACAGACCAGTATCCCTTCTTTCTTTTCTTTCCAAAACTATTGAGCGTGCCGTCTTTAGCCAACTCTCTTGCTATCTCTCTCAGAATGACCTTCTTGATCCAAACCAGTCAGGTTTCAGGACTGGTTATTCAACTGAGACTGCTCTTCTCTGTGTCACGGAGGCTCTCCGCACTGCTAAAGCTAACTCTCTCTCCTCTGCTCTTGTCCTTCTAGACCTGTCTGCTGCCTTTGATACTGTGAACCATCAGATCCTCCTCTCCACCCTCTCCGAGCTGGGCATCTCCCGGCGCGGCTCACTCCTGGATTGCGTCCTACCTGACCGGTCGCTCCTACCAAGTGGCGTGGCGAGAAGCTGTCTCCGCACCACATGCTCTCACCACTGGTGTCCCCCAGGGCTCAGTTCTAGGCCCTCTCCTTTTCTCCCTATACACCAAGTCACTTGGCTCTGTCATATCCTCACATGGCCTCTCCTATCATTGCTACGCTGACGATACACAACTAATCTTCTCCTTTCCCCCTTCTGATAACCAGGTGGCAAATCGCATCTCTGCATGTCTGGCAGACATATCAGTTTGGATGACGGAGCACCACCTCAAGCTGAACCCTGGCAAGACGGAGCTGCTCTTCCTCCCGGGGAAGGACTGCCCGTTCCATGATCTCGCCATCACGGTTGACAACTCCGTTGTGTCCTCCTCCCAGAGTGCGAAGAGCCTTGGCGTGACCCTGGACAACACCCTGTCGTTCTCCGCTAACATCAAGGCGGTGACCCGATCCTGCAGGTTCATGCTCTACAACATTCGGAGAGTACGACCCTGCCTTACACAGGAAGCGGCACAGGTCCTAATCCAGGCACTTGTCATCTCCCGTCTGGATTACTGCAACTCGCTGTTGGCTGGGCTCCCTGCCTGTGCCATTAAACCCCTACAACTCATCCAGAATGCCGCAGCCCGTCCTGGTGTTCAACCTTCCCAAGTTCTCTCACGTCACCCCCCCTCCTCCGCACACTCCACTGGCTTCCAGTTGAAGCTCGCATCCGTTACAAGACCATGGTGCTTGCCTATGGAGCAGTGAGGGGAACGGCACCTCCGTACCTTCAGGCTCTGATCAGTCCCTACACCCAAACGAGGGCATTGCGTTCATCCACCTCTGGCCTGCTGGCTCCCCTTCCTCTGCGGAAGCATAGTTCCCGCTCAGCCCAGTCAAAACTGTTCGCTGCTCTGGCACCCCAATGGTGGAACAAGCTCCCTCACGACGCCAGGACAGCGGAGTCACTCACCACATTCCGGAGACATTTGAAACCCCACCTCTTTAAGGAATACCTGGGATAGGATAAAGTAATCCTTCTACCCCCCAAAAAAAAAATGTGTGAAGTGGTTATCCCACTGGCTATAGGGTGAATGCACCAATTTGTAAGTTGCTCTGGATAAGAGCGTCTGCTAAATGACGTAAATGTAAATGTAAATGATTGTCTTTAGATTCACAGTGTAAACATTGATGATTGATTACACAGAAAGGTAATACAATTTCATTGCTGGTGAAAGTTTCCTACTTGCAATTTTAAAGGCTACAACCTTTCTAAATGGACACCTATAAGTCAAGCACACGTACCTTGATTAAAGCAGCGTGAACAATCAATGCAACAAATTACAGGCGATCAGATTGCATGAAAACATCACATAAAGACATTGCTGACAAGCTAACCCCTAGCACGGTACCGCCAAATATCTCGAAAATAGATCATGATCACTTTTCTTAAAAGCATGGAAAATAAGTCGCCAATGCACACGCAAGTTCTAATTTCTAATTCATTCACAAAAGTTGTCTTGTTGCTGTATTAGACTTTGTTTATACTTTTTCCACTGACCTTTCTTCGTACGCACGCTCTCTTGGTTGGTGGTAGTCGTCATGTGATGAGGGGAGTCACGAGCTTTGGATCCAGGAGGACCGCACAGATGACGCATTGTTTTGGTATAGTCTCTTCGGTAAGAAATTATAACAAACTATCGTCAATTTATAAACGGCCTAGTATAGAAAATGTTATAGTATCAATTGTTTTGAGGATTTGAATGATTGAATAAACGAAGAGAAGAAAGCATGTTGTCATCGCTGAGGTATAGGGTTCTCATAGACCTCATTTCCCATAAGCCCCCTCAGTACAAACATAGCAAAGGTCAAAGTGCATATTTACCGTAGCTTCAGACAGAATCTGTGACGTATCTGTTTAT
Organism: Coregonus clupeaformis; assembly: GCF_020615455.1. Lineage (NCBI taxonomy): Eukaryota > Metazoa > Chordata > Actinopteri > Salmoniformes > Salmonidae > Coregonus > Coregonus clupeaformis. The sequence continues at coordinate 153,227 of NW_025534192.1, read as the reverse complement.
AAGTCAGAGGGTGTTCATTCAGGTAACTAATAACAATAATGTATCATAATGCATATATTATACAGTACTACATTCTCGTTATATTAATGTTCAACGTTTGGGTGGCATTGTAACTTATAACTTGTTATCTTGACTCTTGGGTGTGTTGTAGCGACGTACTTCCTCATTAGAGCAGGCTACCTCTCTCCATTCTCCTTAGCTTAGGTAGCAAGCTACTAGCTATTTTAGCACAACTTACTTCTAAATATCTAGCTACTGTATTTCCAAAATCAATATTTGCTAAAGTGATTGATGTATTAACTGGTTGCGCTTGTAATGTTATGTTAACAGGCAGAAACAGAGTTACAACTTTTGTATAATAACCTTTTACACCCACAGGTTGATTGACTATGGCGTCAGAGGAGACAGGTCTGCCTTTGGACTCAGCTGAGAACCTGGAGGACAGGAGAGCACAGGAGCATAGATCTACAGAGGGGCCAAAGACAGAGGTCCCAGCCAGTCCCAGCCAAGATGGACCTCAGGTGACAGCAGGTAATGTTTTGTCATTCAGTTGGTTTCAGTGTGCACTGCTGGTACATTTACATTTTAGTCATTTAGCAGACACTCTTATCCAGAGCGACTTACAGTTATGTACTCGTATGAGATGTAGGCCTAACTAGAACATATATATGCTTCTTTAGAGGCAGAGCAGAAATGACAGCGAAAGAGAATGTTAATGTTTTGATAATTACACAACACTGAAGTTTTTCTAGGTATGATCAAATTATGAAGGACCTTTTTTAATATCGAGGTACCTAGGAAGTTGGGTGTTCACCAATGGAGGCTGGTGGGAGGAGCTATAGGAGGACGGGCTCATTGTAATGGCTTGAATGGAATTATTGGAACGGAGTCAAACATGTGGTTTTCATATGTGCGATGTGTTTGATATCGTTCCATTTATTCCATTCCAGCCATTACAATGAGCCTGTCCTCCTATATCTCCTCCCACCAGCCTCCACTGGTGTTCACCCCATCCTCATCATCCCTAAAGGAAGTCTGGGTTTGTGTAAGTAACGATAATATGTTCCACAGAAATTCCACACTGTGAGTATATCTTAGGTGCATTCATCAGACAGTGTGATCTCTCTGAGAGCTACTTTTATTATTACGTGTTATTACTTCTCTATTTTCTTTCTCTGCGTTGTTGGGAAGGGCCCCTATGTAAGCATTTCACTGTTAGTCTACACCGGTTGTTTACGAAACATGTGACTAATAACACTTGTTACTCCCCCACTCTCTCAGAAAGCTCCTGATGGAAGTTGCTCTTAGGCACAGATTTAGGATCAGCTCACTCTTGCTAACTTCTAAGGAAAACAGAACTAACCTAGGTCAGTGTCTAGGGGTGAGTTCATCCTACTCCTACTTTTGGGAAAGGAAGAAACCAACCAAACTGTCTGTGTACCCCCTCTTGTGTCATTAGGTTGCGAGCCAAGTCAGTCCAGTCCAAATGTTGTCAGTGCCAAGAACAGATGGAATTACACTTGCAATGTTTTATGCACTATCATACTTCTTATGGGAAACCCCTCCTGTAAGGACAAATTACGTGCCTGACACACCAGTAATACTGTAGATGTGTGTCAGATACTGTGTAACATTCATGTTGGGAAATCAGTGAAACCTAATACGTTGGGAGAGATTTATGAATTGAAAGGCGATAATGAACGTGTCAAACTCATTCCACAGAGGGCCGAGTGTCTGCAGGTTTTCACTTGTTGATTAATTAAGGTCACTGATTAGTAAGGAACTCCCCCTCACCTGGTTGTCTAGGTATTAATTGAAAGGAAAACCAAAAACCAGCAGACACTAGGCCCTGAATGGAATGAGTTTGACACCCCTGACATGAGTCCTGGTTGTCCTAATCAGAAGTTGCACAATAGCAGTCTCATTAAATCCTCAACTATGACATCATTCAAGGTGTGGTGGTATGTGATTTAGATTAGATCACTCCCATCAGTTTTCTGAATATAATTGTATTAAGAATTTTCATTGGTAGTTACATACAGTGGGGAGAACAAGTATTTGATACACTGCCGATTTTGCAGGTTTTCCTACTTACAAACCATGTCGAGTTATCATAGGTACACTTCAACTGTGAGAGACGGAATCTAAAACAAAAATCCAGAAAATCACATTGTATGATTTTTAAGTAATTAATTTGCATTTTATTGCATGACATAAGTATTTGATCACCTACCAACTACTAAGAATTCCGGCTCTCACAGACCTGTTCGTTTTTATTTAAGAAGCCCTCCTGTTCTCCACTCATTACCTGTATTAACTGCACCTGTTTGAACTCGTTACCTGTATAAAAGACACCTGTCCACACACTCAATGAAACAGACTCCAACCTCTCCACAATGGCCAAGACCAGAGAGCTGTGTAAGGACATCAGGGATACAATTGAAGACCTGCACAAGGCTGGGATGGGCTACAGGACAATAGGCAAGCAGCTTGGTGAGAAGGCAACAACTGTTGGCGCAATTATTAGAAAATGGAAGAAGTTCAAGATGACGGTCAATCACCCTCGGTCTGGGGCTCCATGCAAGATCTCACCTCGTGGGGCATCAATGATCATGAGGAAAGTGAGGGATCAGCCCAGAACTACACGGCAGGACCTGGTCAATGACCTGAAGAGAGCTGGGACCACAGTCTCAAAGAAAACCATTAGTAACACACTACGCCGTCATGGATTAAAATCCTGCAGCGCAGGCAAGGTCCCCCTGCTCAAGCCAGCGCATGTCCAGGCCCGTCTGAAGTTTGCCAATGACCATCTGGATGATCCAGAGGAGGAATGGGAGAAGGTCATGTGGTCTGATGAGACAAAAATAGAGCTTTTTGGTCTAAACTCCACTCGCCGTGTTTGGAGGAAGAAGAAGGATGAGTACAACCCCAAGAACACTATCCCAACCGTGAAGCATGGAGGTGGAAACATCATTCTTTGGGGATGCTTTTCTGCAAAGGGGACAGGACGACTGCACCGTATTGAGGGGAGGATGGATGGGGCCATGTATCGCGAGATCTTGGCTAACAACCTCCTTCCCTCAGTAAGAGCATTGAAGATGGGTCGTGGCTGGGTCTTCCAGCATGACAACGACCCGAAACACACAGCCAGGGCAACTAAGGAGTGGCTCCGTAAGAAGCATCTCAAGGTCCTGGAGTGGCCTATCCAGTCTCCAGACCTGAACCTAATAGAACATCTTTGGAGGGAGCTGAAAGTCCGTATTGCCCAGCGACAGCCCCGAAACTTGAAGGATCTGGAGAAGGTCTGTATGGAGGAGTGGGCCAAAATCCCTGCTGCAGTGTGTGCAAACCTGGTCAAGACCTACAGGAAACGTATGATCTCTGTAATTGCAAACAAAGGTTTCTGTACCAAATATTAAGTTCTGCTTTTCTGATGTATCAAATACTTATGTCATGCAATAAAATGCAAATTAATTACTTAAAAATCATACAATGTGATTTTCTGGATTTTTGTTTTAGATTCCGTCTCTCACAGTTGAAGTGTACCTATGATAAAAAATTACAGACCTCTACATGCTTTGTAAGTAGGAAAACCTGCAAAATCGGCAGTGTATCAAATACTTGTTCTCCCCACTGTAGTTTTATTGGGGCTATGATTTGAAATGATTCCCCTCACATAGGGAAGAGTAGGAAGCCACTGAAGGTGTTGAGGTTATCTGAATCATCATACAGCCCCATGCCTGAGGGGAGACTCATGTAGACCACATCCCCCTCCTTCAGCTCTAGAGTCACTGCATTTACCACAAATCTACGATTTCCACCAGGATTGTGTGCATAATTAAACATGATTCTCTTGTCATTCTTGTACATGTAAACGCCAATGTCTCCTGGGCTAGGGGCATCACTGGCTGTGAATCTGATGTAGTAGACTCCTCTCACTGGTGCTGTGAATATACCTGCATCAGAGGAAAAACCGAAACAGGAAGAGTTCAACCCTTTCCATCAGCACTCAGTAACGTTAGCTGGCCCAGAGTGTACTCTCATGTCCATATATGTAGGTAGGTACAGTGAGGGAAAAAAGTATTTGATCCCCTGCTGATTTTGTACGTTTGCCCACTGACAAAGAAATGATCAGTCTATAATTTTAATGGTATGTTTATTTGAACAGTGAGAGACAGAATAACAACAGAAAAATCCAGAAAAACACATGTTATAAATTGATTTGCATTTTAATGAGGGAAATAAGTATTTGACCCCCTCTAAATCAGAAAGATTTCTGGCTCCCAGGTGTCTTTTATACAGGTAACGAGCTGAGATTAGGAGCACACTCTTAAAGGGAGTGCTCCTAATCTCAGTTTGTTACCTGTATAAAAGACACCTGTCCACAGAAGCAATCAATCAATCAGATTCCAAACTCTCCACCATGGCCAAGACCAAAGAGCTCTCCAAGGATGTCAGGGACAAGATTGTAGACCTACACAAGGCTGGAATGGGCTACAAGACCATCGCCAAGCAGCTTGGTGAGAAGGTGACAACAGTTGGTGCGATTATTTGCAAATGGAAGAAACACAAAATAACTGTCAATCTCCCTCAGCCTGGGGCTCCATGCAAGATCTCACCTCGTGGAGTTGCAATGATCATGAGAACGGTGAGGAATCAGCCCAGAACTACACGGGAGGCTCTTGTCAATGATCTCAAGGCAGCCGGGACCATAGTCACCAAGAAAACAATTGCTAACACACTACGCCGTGAAGGACTGAAATCCTGCAGCGCCCGCAAGGTCCCCCTGCTTAAGAAAGTACATATACAGGCCCATATGAAGTTTGCCAATGAACATCTGAATGATTCAGAGGAGAACTGGGTGAAAGTGTTGTGGTCAGATGAGACCAAAATCGAGCTCTTTGGCATCAACTCAACTCGCCGTGTATGGAGGAGGAGGAATTGCTGCCTATGACCCCAAGAACACCATCCCCACGTCAAACATGGAGGTGGAAACATTATGCTTTGGGGGTGTTTTTCTGCTAAGGGGACAGGACAACTTCACCGCATCAAAGGGACGATGGACGGTGCCATGTACCGTCAAATCTTGGGTGAGAACCTCCTTCCCTCAGCCTGAGCATTGAAAATGGGTCATGGATGGGTATTCCAGCATGACATTGACCCAAAACACATGGCCAAGGCAACAAAGGAGTGGCTCAAGAAGAAGCACATTAAGGTCCTGGAGTGGCCTAGCCAGTCTCCAGACCTTAATCCCATAGAAAATCTGTGGAGGGAGCTGAAGGTTCGAGTTGCCAAACGTCAGCCTCAAAACCTTAATGACTTGGAGAAGATCTGCAAAGAGGAGTGGGACAAAATCCTGGTGTGTGCAAACCTGGTGGCCAACTACAAGAAACATCTGACCTCTGTGATTGCCAACAAGGGTTTTGCCACCAAGTACTAAGTCATGTTTTGCAGAGGGGTCAAATACTTATTTCCCTCATTAAAATGCAAATCAATTTATAACATTTTTGACATGTGTTTTTCTGGATTTTGTTGTTGTTATTCTGTCTCTCACTGTTCAAATAAACCTACCATTAAAATTATAGACTGATCATGTCTTTGTCAGTGGGCAAACGTACAAAATCAGCAGGGGATCAAATACTTTTTTCCCCCACTGTAGGTGTAGCCATTACCTGTAAGTGAGTTGTAGGCCTTTCCGATTTGTTGGGGAAGACTTTGCTGTAGACCAGTGGGACGTCAGCATTGAAGGGTCCTATCCTCCCAGAGTCAATCAAAGCAGTGTAAAACGCCACTTTTGGTCTGTTTGTGAGTACAGTTTCATGATTTCATGTACACTACCAGTCAAAGGTTTTAGAACACCTACTCATTCAAGGGTTTTTCTTAATTTTTACTATTTTCTACATTGTAGAATAATATTGAAGACATCATAACTATGAAATAACACATATGGAATCATGAAGTAACCCAAAAAGTGTTAAACAAATCAAAATATATTTTATATTTGAGATTCTTCAAAGTAGCTACCCTTTGCCTTGATGACAGCTTTGCACACTCTTGGCATTCTGTCAACCAGCTTCACCTGGAATGCTTTTCCAAAAGTCTTGAAGTTCCACCATATGCTGAGCACGTGTTGGCTGCTTTTCCTTCACTGTGCGGTCCGACTCATCCCAAACCATCTCAGTTTGGTTGAGGTCGGGGGATTGTGGAGGTGTAGTGGAAATTCAAATCAATAATGAGGAGAGACAAGGTCAATCACCAATCAGGATATGACTTTATTCAAAACGAGGCTGGTCGACCCAACACTCTTGACTGTTGGGCTGAGAGCCCTGACACAAAGAATACAAATATATTTTATAGCAAAGATACACTCTCTTAGTCTACATGACAAATAACAGATGAATGGAATGGGTCACAAGGTGAGACTTGATATATGAGAAAGGAGTATCCCCCAGCCAGATAGGATTTGCCATGAAGACTGTTCTTATTGTACAGAAACCAGAGTTTGGCCCCCAAAACAAGGTTCCTCTCATCATTATCCATACCTGAGCCATCTCTCCCTTGTACCTCATTATACACAAACACCAATTGGGTCCAGTGGCGGCTCCTGAAAAAATTCTCAGGGGGGGCAATTTTTCTGATGATTTAGGTGACCTACACACATTTTAAAAAAGATATGTCCAGCAACAACATGAAGACAGGGGCAGCATATAAGTCAATACCAGAAGCATTTATTGACTGATCTCAAAAGTGTTGGCTTACCAGGGTTGGTGGAGCCCTCAGTTTCATCTTTGCCTCGCAAAGCTAACTCAAACACTCCGCAAAACTTCACACACTGGATTAGCCGGCTGAGGATGTGGCGGTTCTTGCTAATGTCGTAGTAAATATATTTGTTATAGTGAATATGGAATATGATATGTTGAGTAAAATGTTGTGCTAAGATCTATTTAGGTCAGGAGCTGGTTATAAGTTCTGTTCCTATCCAATAACAATGGACAAAAGGGTCCTATCTTGTCAGCCTTGTCAGTTTCAGTTCTCCAGTAAACTTGTGATTATCAACACTAACCTCATCGTTGTGGCGGCGGACAGCTAGCCTGTATCCCTCATCCAGTTGAGTGGGAATGTTCACTCTCCCCAAAGCAGACAATCTCAAACAGCTATCCATGTGGGTCTTTGACAGCTCATGTTTCTTAATCTTTCCTGAAAGATGGTGCATGTCCGTTACACACCAGTCGCTGTCCAAGCGGTGCTGTCTGCCGTGCCGCCTTCAGGGTGAAAGAGTAAGCAGGGGGGTAGCAGAAGACTGCATTAGCTACATCGCAGCCTGCTAGCCAGGTTTTTCGTTCGTACCAATTTTTGGAAAATCCTCGGGTGTAGGACTTCCCCCCTTTAGTAGAAACCTGTTGAATTATTAAATTTGGTCTGGGAGGTCCTAATTGTTTCGTTGCCAATTTATCTTCATTTGTTCGCCGACAAAAAGGAACTTCTTTCAAAGACACAATCGAGTTGCACTGAAGCCTAGCCATTTTGACAGTAATAGTGAATTGATTGACGCTGCTACCCGCTCTTTTCTTAGTTACGTTCATGGTTATGTTACGTATGACGAGCGCGTAAGTGCAAGCCCTCAGAAACCCATAGAGATTGTATTGAAAGCTCTGATATTTGAAAAAAATAGATTTTACATGGGAGTCTATGACAGACTTCTGGGCGATTTTCAACCTGACTGAAATCGCCCCAAAAGGGGGGGGGGCCATTTGAAGCACGACTTTAGCCTGATTGGACATTTAGTGGCACTGTGGCAGATCAGACGTCTAGATTACAACACTGATAACTACTGTTGCCGTGATATAATTGATTAGAAAAAAAATCCCTTCCTTTTCCCGTTTGGCAGTGCGTCGCCCATATCGCCCTATTGAACACACCGCCCCTGATTGGGTCTATAAACTGCAGGCTCAGTCAGACTGGAGACACCTTCCTCACATGAATGGAATGTGGCTTGTTAGGTTGATCACCTAAGGCATCGTACATCTACTGTCAGTGTTAACACAGACACATGAGCGTTCTAAGAACCCTATTCTATTGCAGAAAACAACCATTTGATGCAATAACAGTATTAGAACATAATCTTGTAATTTTGCTCTCACAGAGGCCAGGTCATCTGATGCAGCACTCCATCACTCTCCTTCTTGGTAAAATAGCCCTTACACAGCCTGGAGGTGTGTTGGATCATTGTCCTGTTGAAAAACAAATGATAGTCCCACTAAGACCAAACCAGATGGGATGGCGTATCGAATGCTGTGGTAGCCATGCTGTTTAAGTGTGCCTTGAATTCTAAATAAATCACAGACAGTGTCACCACCAAAGCACCCCCACACCATCACACCTCCTCCTCCATGCTTTACGGTGGGAAATACACATGCGGAGATCATCTGTTCACGCACACAGTGTCTCACAAAGACATGGCGGTTGGAACCAAAAATCTCAAATGGTCTAATGTCCATTGCTCATGTTTCTTGGCCCAAGCAAGTCTCTTCTTCTTATTGGTGTCCTTTAGTAGTGGTTTCTTTGCAGCAATTCGACCATGAAGGCCTGATTCACACAGTCCCCTCTGAACAGTTGATGTTGAGATTTGTCTGTGACTTTAACTCTGTGAAGCATTTATTTGGGCTGCAATTTCTGAGTCTGGTAACTCTAATGAACTTATCCTCTGCAGCAGAGGAAACTCTGGGCCTTATTTTCCTGTGGCAGTCCTCATGAGAGCCAGTTTCATCATAGTGCTTGATGGTTTTTGCGACTGCACTTGAAGAAACTTTCAAAGTTCTTGACATTTTCCGGATTGACTGACATTTTTACATTTACATTTTAGTCGTTTAGCAGACGCTCTTATCCAGAGCGACTTACAGTTAGTGAATACATATATATATATCTTTTTTTATACTGGCCCCCCGTGGGAAACGAACCCACAACCCTGGCGTTGCAAACGCCATGCTCTATCAACTGAGCTACATCCCTGCCGGCCATTCCCTCCCCTACCCTGGACGACGCTGGGCCAATTGTGCGCTGCCCATGAGTCTCCCGGTCGCGGCCAGCTGCGACAGAGCCTGGATTCGAACCAGGATCTCTTAGACCACTGCGCCACTCAGGCGTGTAACCTTCATGTCTTAAAGTAATGATGGATTGTCGTTTCTCTTTTCTTATTTGAGCTGTTCTTGCCATAATATGGACTTGGTCTTTTACCAAATCTTCTGTATACCCCCCTACCTTGTCACAACACAACTGATTGGCTCAAACGCATTAAGAAGGAAAGAAATTCCACAAATTAACTTTTAAGAAGGCGCACCTGTTAATTGAAATGGATTCCAGGTGACTACCTCATGAAGCTGGTTGAGAGAATACCAAGAGTGCGCAAATCTGTCATCAAGGCAAAGGGTGGCTATTTGAAGAATCTCAAATATAAAATATATTTTGATTTGTTTAACACTTTTTTGGTTACTACATGATTCCATATGTGTTATTTCATAGTTTTGATGTCTTCACTATTATTCTACAATGTAGAATTTTTTTTTAAATAAAGAAAATCCTTTGAATGAGTAGGTGTTCTAAAACTTTTGACCCGTAGTGTATGTTATTTCCCATTATATGATATAGTATACGCAGTAATCCTACACCTGTGAAGAAAATGTCAGTGCGGCACATTAACTACATTTGTGTGTTTTCTAACCTGCATTCTCCTTCTTCAGCTCCTCCACCTCTCTCACTGGCACTCAGTCTGGCCTCCTGTGCTAGAGAGACATTTCAGAGCAAATATTAACTCTTCAATGATCTACTGGGGGAAATAAATAATCCTACCGACTGTAAACAAATGATTCATCTGTCATCATTAAGCTCTTTCAATACTGTACCTGTGTTCTGTTGTGGCAAATTCGTCCTTATATTGATCAAAGAACCAAAGTATTTCCGTAGTTTTTGTAGAATTAAGATAGACTTTATTACAATGGACAAAGCCGAGTGGTCTGCAGAGCATCTCCTTTTCCACTTCCCAGCTCTCAGTTTATATAGTCATTTTACATACATTTTAGCTTAACCCCTCCCTCTTTGGTTCCACCACCACTGTCTCCAGTTTTCACCTCTTGACCGCTCTGCCCACTTCCTTAGTTTTTGATAGTGGCGAAATCTGACTTCTCCTCTATGTATCCAGTTTGGAAACAATGGTGGTGCGACCAATTAAGGCTTGTCATGCAAAATCATGTTCAGTTTGAACTCTGTTCAACCCCGGCTCACCCTGGCTTGACCTGGAGATTGATTGTGGACATGGCAGGTCCACAATCAATCTCTCAAACATACCCAAGCCCACCCCGTCATGCTGTAATTAATCAAGAAGATGGCCAAGGAGAGACAAAGGGTTTAGCCTGAACTCTGTTCAACCCTGGCTTGTTCCAGGGATATGCCTAAGGAGAGCCACAGGGTCACAGTCTGATTTCAGTCACTGATAAGATAAGACAACTGTAGAATTTGACCCGATGACAGGTCAGATGCCCATTTTACACACACACAAACCTAGTGAGAGGAATTAATTAAGGTCTTGCCTAGCAACAGCGATGTACCAATCTAAAAAATCCATATCAATGTAAAAATCCACATCAGTTCTCGCTCTCACTGGCTGTCACTGGCCTGCATGGCTGACAGTTCTGCTGCTTGGCCTGGAATTTGAGAGAACAAAAACGGAGAACATATTTTGAGAGCTGTAGGTCCTTAAACTGTTAGAATGATAAAGAAATCATTTTTCTGTATTCAGTCACGTTACCTACATTTTCTATTTTCAGCTCTTTAATCTTGATTTCAGAGACTGCAATAACATACAGAACAATATTAAGTAACAGAATGCTGTTTTGTTCGTTGTCTGTTCGATTTAAATATTAGCAAATATTTTTTTTTACCTGCATTGGCTCCCTCCAGTTCCTCCACCTTGTTCTTGTGGAAGTGCAGTTCAGTCTAAGTGACACTCCACTCTCTGGTTCACCACCTCTTTCTGCAGCTCGTCCACCTGGCTGTCACTGGCCCCCATGTTCCTCAGCTCCACTCTCTGTTCCACCACCATGTCTCTCAGCTCCTTCAGTTCAGTAAAGACTGTCAGGTTGGCTGGTCTGGCAGGTTGCGTGTCTGGGGGTAATTTCTGGGTAATCATGACCCTGTTGAGTGATGTCATTCTCTCTGACCCCTCATCTCTCTCCCTGACCCCATGTCCCAGACAGACAGAACAGCAACACCAGCAGAGCTACAGCACCCCTCATTATGAATGTCTCTTCAGAACTAATGTAGTCTACTGGGCTCAGTCCCCGTCTTTATATACACACTAGTCTTGGTGGACCAATACATGGGAATTTAACATTTGTTCTCAATGGAAAATCTAAAACTAGGTAAATCCAAGGACACTGTGATAACACTGGGAAGGACAAACTACCATCCACATATTATATAAGGCCTCAAGAGAATATGAATCAGTATATTTCAGCTCATTATTTGTATTGTTTTGTAACTGACTTTGGATGAAACAGTCTGCAAAATAACTGTCCCCCCCCCCCTCTCTCTCTCTGATGTACTAGGCCAGGAGGAGGGAGCAGGTGTCTGTCAGTTCTTCTTGTTGGGAAAGTGTCGTTTTGGAAACAGGTGTCGTCGATCTCACAGGTCTGTAGCTAACACGCTCACCACCGACCTGTAACAACATAATGTTATATACCAGGAATTATGACAGGGCAATGGCTAAGTAACATTGCATTTCGACTTTTGATGGTGCCATGATGACATTGTTACTGTGATGTCTAAACATTTCTTTAACATTCATGTAATGGTAAAAAAAACATGAATTAAATTGTCTGATGTATAATGTTTGTGCAGCCCTAGAACAGCTGAAAATGCCCAGGGGTTAGGGGCTAATATTTTACTCAATATTCAGTATATTTCAGACTTCTAACCACTTGAACAACAAAATAAGACAGAAATCTTCAAAGCATATAGCTGCCAGCCCTAAACAGATGGCCCTCAGAATCTGAGTCCTCCCTCTCATCACTAAGCCTTCTGCCTGGTGACAGTGGAATCTTCAGAAGAAGATGTTGTTTTCCCTCCTGTGAGAATCAGCATCTGTGGTGTTGGCTGATGCCCTCACAGCAGACAGAGCCTCTGAACCAAGTGGTAATCAATCATGTAGCACAATAGAAATAGGATAGATAGGTAGTTAATTCCATAGCATGGGTAAGTGAAGAGGTAGAATAGTAAAGAATAGCAGAGTTAAATGAATGCATCTGTTTAGACATCTAGATAAACCTCTTAAAATACATCCATCTAAGGGGTCACTGTCCTATCAGTATGAGGTAGACCTAACAGGTTAGCTCTTACATTGACCAGAGTGATGAATAAAATCCCTCTTTCTCCTTCCCTCTTTCTCAGCACTCCAACATTAGACGACCCAGAGGCTGTTATAGACCAGGAAAACAGGAAGGAGGATGGAGAAAAGGAGGGAAAACTCAAGAAGAAAGCAAAAGGCAGTAAAACAAACCAGCCAAAAGACACAGAGGGAAAAGGTACAATATCCCTCCATTAAATATAACTGAACATATGAGAACCCACTAAAATATCTGTTTACTGCAAACTAAGTATAACTAGCTGACAAACGTGTTTCTCTCTCCCCTCAGAATCAACCAAGAAGCCCCGCATGCGCACAGCCGATGACGTCATCTCGCGGATCCTGTGGGACCCGTCGGTGGAGGCGGCAGACTTCGTGGTGGGGTACGTGGACCGCTTCCTTGGGGTGCTGGAGCGCCCCTTCTCTGAGTTCAACTGGGATGCCGACCCCTGCGACTGTGACTACTCCTCTGAGCTAGCCCTGCCCAGACACAGGATCCAGTACTTCACCCATAGAGGGCGTAGAGTCTGGGACCGCAACAACAGAACTGACACGGTGTTTGGATCCACTGGACAGCGTCTGGCGCCCCCCTTTGGGCAGGAGGAGGAGCAAGAGCAGGGTAAGAGAGGGCGAGGGAGGTGGTAGAGAGGGAGGGAGGGAGGGAGGGTGGAAGGGAGAGAGGGTGAGGGAAGGGAGAGAGGGTGAGGGAAGGGAGAGAGGGTGAGGGAGGGAAGGGAGAGAGGGTGAGGGAGGGAAGGGAGAGAGGGTGAGGGAGGGAAGGGAGAGAGGGTGAGGGAGGGGAGGGAGTGAGGGAAGGAGGGGAGAGAGGGGGGGAGAGGGCGAGGGAGGGAAGGTGGAAGGTAAGGAGAGAGGGTGAGGGAGTGAGGGGAAGGAAGGTGAGAGGGAGAGGAAGGAATGTAGCGAGGGAGGAAGGTAGGGAGAGAGAGAGGAAGGTAGGAAGGGAGAGAGAGAGGGCGAGGGATTTACACAGCTCTAGAACCTGGATTAACATACTGTTCTATTTCACTTTGTTAGTCTATAACATGTTTTTGTCATAATGTTTGGTTACCCTTCAAAATCTGCTTGTTTATTGGCAGGAACAGGGACACAAGATGTTGAACAACAAGACTTAAGAGAAGAACAAGATGGCGTCATCACTACAGAGGAGGGAGAAGAGCGTGAAGAGTACCTGATAAAACAGGATGTTGAAAACGGACACTTGGAGGAAAGAAATCAGAGCAAGACAAGTGTTCAGATGCCTGAGGTGATCAGACCAGGCACAGGAAGTACTCCACTGAACCAACAGGAAGTAGGAAGAGAATCAGAACCCTCGGAAGAGGAGGTTAGGAAGGATTCCGTTTTAGTCGTCATAGCAGACCAGATCTCTCTATCCCAGAGAGAAAGAGAGAGCAGGGGGGAGGAAGGTGAGGAGGAAAAATGGAAAGATTACTGGGATGCAGAGAAAGGCCCAGACCTAGCCCAGTGTCCGTCTGTGCCTCTGGAGCAGAGAACAGAGAAGGGTGGAGGCCGGCCTTCCAAACGTAAGCCCACCCACTTCATCACCTTCCGGGCCAACACTCCCTCCATCCTCTCCTCCTTCCAGCGCCTTCAGGAGGAGCTCACCTCCCTCCTCCCCTTATCTGCCCCTCACTGGTTGCCCCCCTCCTCCCTCCATGTCACCCTCTGTCTCCTGGTCCTCCCCGGCCCAGCCGAGGTCACCGCCGCTGGGGAGATGCTCCAACGCTTCGCTTACCTGGACCGCAACCCCCCCGTGGCCGTCTCTTTCCCCCTGAAACTGAAGCACTTTGGTGGGAAGGTTCTCTACCTGAGCCCCCAGCCTCAGCCTCACCTCCAGCAGCTGAACGCTGGCCTACAGGAGGCCTTCAGAGAGCAGGGCTGGCTGCACAGGGACTCCTTCACACCACGCTACCACCTCACCCTGGCCAAGGTGAAGGACAGGGAGGGAGCGAGGGTGTTTGAGGGGGTGGGGGAGCTGAAGGTGGGTAAGGGGGTGAATTTTGGGCGACTGCCTATAAATAGGCTGCACCTGTGTAGCATGGGGATGACTGGGGATGGGTTTTATGAGACACTGTGTTTGGTCAATCTCCGGTAAAATGGAGGTGTGTGTTTGTTTAGGTAGGGAGGTGCTCTTTTACAGAGCTACATTTGCACAGAAGAACCCACATTTCCACACCTCACAGTCTCCATGGTTTCACATTTAAAGGTGCAATATGCAGAAATCGCTCCACCATTTCCTGGTTGCTAAAATTCAAATAGTTTGCCTAATTTCAGTTTATGTGACAAAACAAGTAATCATTGCTTGTTTTGTGTAGAGAATCATTGTACCATCTAAACCGCTGTGAGATATATTTTCAATAACCAAAAATATTGTTTGAAGCTGGTGTACAAAACCGAAAGTAAAAGGCAACATTGAAACTTAAGAACGGGAAGCATAGAAATAGCACACATAGAACAGATCTACCGCTTCTTAGACTTGCTTTCAATGACCATGACAGATCTATAACTAATATTTCTATGTGAATTTGTTTGGGTCTGCCTAAAAGTTGCATATTGCAGCTTCATTGATTAAAAATGAAATCCCAATGTTCCTGAAGTGCCACTATCTGCTATGGACCATGATGAAGCAGCAGTAATTGTAATTACTAATTTACTGTACCATTTCTATAGCTTTCACAGGGAGGGACACCCACGTTACATTTAATTTTGCATACTTTAATACTGATGTAGTAATGACATTTATTTAATATAATAATGACTGAAATATTATCTTTCCATCAGGGGAACTGGATCTCAACCAATCAATTCTTACTTTGCAGCTGCAGATATGATTTTATAATTGTAATAATGTAATATTAATATTTTAATATAATCCACTGATCGGTGCAACATTGATAATGTAAAATATCTGCTTTTGCAAAGAATTATGACTTTTGGATTGCCAAGGACATTAAATATTGAACTGGTTATTTTTGTGAATGTCTGAGTGGTGATATTTCTGTGTAACAGCAGAGGGATGGAGGGAGGATGGAGAGAGAGGGATGGGGAGAGGAGAGGGAGAGAGAGAGAGGGGGGGATGGAGAGAGAGGGGGGGTAGAGAGAGAGGGATGGGGAGAGGGAGAGAGAGAGGGGGGATGGAGAGAGATGGAGAGAGCGAGGGGGGATGGAGAGAGGATAGAGAGAGAGGGATGGGGAGAGGGAGAGAGGGATGGGGAGAGGGAGAGAGGGATGGGGAGAGGGAGAGAGAGAGAGGGGGGATGGAGAGAGGAGAGGGGGGATGGAGAGAGGAGAGGGGGGATGGAGAGAGGAGAGGGAGGGATGGAGAGAGGAGAGGGAGGGATGGAGAGAGGAGAGGGGGGATGGAGAGAGGAGAGGGAGGGATGGAGAGAGGAGAGGGAGGGATGAGAAAGGAGAGAGAGGAGGGATGGAGAGAGGAGAGGGGGGATGGAGAGAGGAGAGGGGGGATGGAGAGAGGATAGAGAGAGGGGGATGGAGAGAGGAGAGGGAGGGATGAGAAAGGAGAGAGAGAGGGGGGATGGAGAGAGGAGAGGGGGGATGGAGAGAGGATAGAGAGGAGAGAGGATGGGCTGCTACAGTATAGTGCTGGGTCTGAATGAGAGCCAATGAGGCACGGTTAACTCTCTCTGAGTAACTCTTGCATACATAATACCATTTTCTGTCTCTCTCCCCCCTTTTCCTCCTAGATGCACGCACACTATACATATGAGTCAGTGAGTGTGTTCTCTCTCTCACTCACTCCCGTACGCTCCCTTGCTCGCATTATCTCTCTGACTCCCTTCCCCCACTCCCTTTCAGTGACACAGAAAAACTAACCCCACCCCTCCCTCTCGCTCTCTCGCTCTCCCCCATCCTCAAATGGCACACAAACACGCTGGTCTCTCACTCTCCCACTCTCACTTTGTTTTTATTGTTTATTTGTAATCCCCCTATTTTTCGGTCAAATCACCCACGGTCATGGAAGACCATCTATCATCTTCCCATCTCTCTCATTCTCTCCATCTCTGCTTTTGTTGGTTGTTGTTGAATCATGGCGTTGCTACTATTTTGCAGTCTCCACTCAAAACTGGTTTTGCCTACAAATCCATTGCATGTCGCTTCTCCCCTCTCCCTCTGTTCATCGCTCACCCTCCCTCCATCCCTCCCTTTTTCTCTCACGCTCACTCATTGCCCAGTTGACAACCCATCTTTTTTCCTATTCACAATATCTTTGTTGCTTTCTCTCCCTCCCTCCCTCCCCCCCCCCCCCCCCCCCTCCCCTCCCCTCCCCTCCCCTCCCCCCTCCTTCCTTCGCTCTTGCCCTCAGTATCCATCTAAGTGGTGTGCTTATTTGCTTCTGTCTAAATATATGTGCATCTCTACCTCTCCCTCTCTCCTCCTCTCTGCACAACACAGCAAAACACTGCCCTGCCTAACCAGACAGGAGATTTCTTCAATAAATATTTTGTGGATTTTGCTTTTTTTGTCCAGAAATCTGAAATATAACTCAAACTCGAATCATTGGACCTTTTCTCATTTTGCATTTAGACAATCTTATATTTTTTTGTGATGATTTGTTGATTTTTGTCCGATTTTTGCCTAATCTGAGAGTGTAGAGATTGGTATGTTGTGTGTATGACTGAGTGTTGATGGTGGTTTCAGTTAGAGCTGTGACTGTGTCGCCCAGCAGCATCATAATGTGTGTGAGCTGAGAGGGGACGGAACCCTAATCCCCGTTAACAGATTAATTATCGCTGGGCACAATCGTGTCGCTGCCTTGTTGTGAAGTCGCCTGGCTGAGCGATCTGCTGCCTGCATGGGGTTCCGACACAACGATAAGGGTCCCTCTGGGGTGTCTTCTCAATCCTAATCCCCTCTCTCTCTCTCTCACTCTCACTCACTCACTCACTCACTCACTGAGGGCTCCTCTCTTATCCATCAACACAAGCACCTCTCCACTGTGACCACACAACCAAACAATCACAGGCTGTTTAATATTTCAAAACCAAAAACAGACCTTGTCATTTTTTCCCTTTTATCATATATTTGGGGTTCATGTCCCGAAGCCTATATTTTCCAGAATTCGTTTTTTTCAAGAGGATCCAGCGCTGATGGTTGCCAACGGTATACCTCAGTGAGCGTGTAGATATTTGACGGAACCCCAGAGAAGAGTAGGAGATAACAGAGCACTCTCCCAACGCTACAGTCAAAGGTAAGAAACGGATCACTCTCCAATCACTCATTCACCATGTGTTAATTGTCTCTGTATTCTACAAGATTAATGGGCAGTCAAGTGAAATAGATTCATCATGCACTGTTAGACCATTGCAGTTTATGTTCAATGATGGAAAGTGGAGAGAAGCCTGGGTTTTACATCAAAGGTTGTTTGGATTTTTACGCAATGTGTGTGCATTGACTGATGTTGAAATTAGGAAATGATTTATAAAACATTGAGGTTGAACGATGTTAGTTTGACAAAAAAATTCAAAACAGTGAATCAATCTCGACTTTATCATAGTTGATAAGAGAGTTTATTTATATTAATAAAATATCACATTTTATGTCACTGAATAGTTTGCTTGGCTAATCTTCAGCAAGCCTCTCTCAAATGCTACATTTCACATTGTGCAAGATTCTCAATGAGCTTGTTCGTGAGGGAGCATTTGTCTATCCTCTTGGTACCGTATGTTGTCCTCTTGTACACTCCAAAGCTCCATGTTGGATTTATTGACTCTACAGCACTGAGTACCCTGCAGCCGAATGCACTCAATCTCTCATTGATTTGGGGAAGTGTGTGTGTGTGTATGGTTTGGTTGAACTATCCTTGTATCCAAAAATCGGACAAGTGTGTACATTTTGCTTGTCCCCACAAGAAAAAATGAAAATTTAGGCTTAGGGGTTAGGGTTACAATTAGGGTTAGGGTTAGAATAAGGGTTAGTTTTGGGGTTAAGGTTAGGGTTAAGGTTAGGTTAAGGGTTAGGAAAAATAGGATTTTGAATGGAAATCAATTGTTTTTTACCCACAAGGATAGTTAAAAACGTGTGTGCGTGATCCTGGTGGGAAATTGTTTGCACAAACATGAATTTCAACTGAAACTTGAATATCAGTTTTATATGAAACAATTAAACCTCTAGTAGAGTCTGTTTTTGTGGTTCTGAAAAGGATGTGTATTTATAGATACAGTACTCCTCACACAGACACACTGAATGGGCTGTTCATGTCCCCACTGACTGATGATAACTGGGCTATGGTGTGCATCATCACAGGGTCAGATAGCTGTCTCATAAACTGCAGTCATTAAGAGTGTCATTAAGTGATCTTTAAGGGGACCATTGGGCCTTAACGTGTGGCATGATGATTTCTGTTGCATGTCATTATTCATACCCAGTGACCCAGATCAAAGCTGTTGTTTGTGATGTGTAGTAATGAGAATGTGTGGTTCAATACATGATAAAGGAGAAGGTGGCTTTACTGTCAAAGAGGATTTTCTTCCCAGCTGCACATGTTCAGTCTTCCTCATTAACCGCCTTACAAAATGGCCTCGTAGAGAAACACATTCTGGAGTCTCACTCAATACAAATACCTGACTTACTGTTTCAAAACAGAGACATTCCCAGGGCTGATTCAGTCAGCTTGGTTCAGTGCAGTGACAGATAGTTGACGTCTATTCTACTGTATTCTATCCATTTCCCCTCAGCTTTGTTGTTCCTGAGAGTCTCTTGTTGGTTTTGAAGCAGCTAGTGCACAGCACAGAAGGCTATGTTTTGGGTTCTCTACTTCCATCTCCCTCTCCTCTCCCCTTCTCTCCTTGCTCCCTCTATCATGTGAGCGCAAACTCCCAGTTATTTGCCTTCAGTTATGCAATGGTAACCAGCATGATAACAAGCTGGCAGGAAGCATCACGTCAACTTGAGCCTGCCTCCCTGCCTCCCTCTGACAACTGCTGTTGAGCCACTGCTCAGCTCAGGCTGCTCCCTCCAAGGTGCTCCCTCCCTGGTGCCCCATGAATCACTTCCTGGGTGCGTGTTAGCACTAGTTCCCATTGTTGGCACTACATCTGGTTGTAGATAGATAGATGGATAGACATATTTATGATAATTGCTGAACATTGTTAATGTAGACTTTTCCATGTAACATGGAAAAAAAATAAGTAAAATGTAACATGAATTGAATTTCAATTCACACTTCCACACTATAGTCTAACCACACTATAACATTCCTATAATTGACCTAATGTGGCAGTATCCTCTACCAACCTCACAGCCTAATAATTCAAAACTATAACATGAAACTCCTGTCTGTTGATTTACCATCTGAGTCTGGCCATAACAATGTAAGACTACAACAACAACATCAATCTGTTGACAGCCTCAGTGTGAGGAGATGGATGGCAGTGTGAGAAACCATTCTGCTCCCCGCTGGTTTCATAAGTGAAATGGAGTGTTGGCATTGGTTTTGTTAGTAACAGTTGGGGGTTTGGAGCCATTAAGGCAAACAGTCTTATTCTAATGAGCTTGGGATTGACTGTCTGGGATGTCTGTTTAACCCTCTCTGGGCCAGGGATGCTGCAAATCCACATGCATGCACACCACACACACACATCCCAAACAATGACCCCAACACCTGGACTGTGTCCATGGAGACGTCATTGATTTTAAATGACTGCTACAGTAAAAAGACTGGATTGATATTTATAAAATAGATCAGATATGGTCATATCTGATTATTTATCGTGTCTAGTGCCTCTTCAAATGTAGAGTTGTGTGCTCATACAGATGGATCATTAAAAAGGCTGAGAATTAATGTGAGACAATATTGAATGTTCTGCAACATTCAAAGACAGCAAAACCAAGATAGGAGCCTGGTGCAGAATCCAAATCTAAGAATCCCTCCCTGTTAGACGCTATCAAATACAGTATTGTATCTTGACTCAACGTCCGTCTGTCTGTCTCCCTGTATGTAGAGCAGTACTGTACAACCCCCCGTCTCTACTCCTCAGTACAACTCCTGTCAATGATCTAGTCTGTGCTGATCTCTTCTTCCTAGGCTCTCTTGAAACCCTCTTGTCTTCAACTGTAAAACCCTGATATTCTCTTAATCTGCACAATCAGTGTCGTGGCCCCCTTACCCTCCCCCTCATCCCCTCTACATAGCTCTGTGATTGTAATGTAGATTGCGGTGTCTGTTTGGGATAACTGGATTTCCCTTTGTATTTACCCTACTTTCTCCCCCTTGGCTGGGCTTTAGGAAAGGAGGGGAAGCAGTGTCTCTCAGCAGGGTGTGGTGGTGGAGTTTGGCTACGAAGACTGTCCTATTCTCCCTTGTTTTCACCCCTCTCTCCTTCCCTTTGGAGGGTGGTTGTGTGAAGGCTGCTACAGTGCATCATTGTTGTCGACATACTATCTGTCATAGTATCTTCTCATTTCCAGGATGGTTGAGGGGTGGTGTGTTGATAGTTGGTCTGATGGCGGTTGAATCTCCCTCTTGTATTGACCCAACTCTGCCTCCATTATATAGTGCTGGTTGTGTGGTGTGGCTGAGATTGACACTGGGCCTCCCCATATCTCCCCTACTCTGCTCCCGTAGGTGAAGGTAGGTGAAGGTCCTCTGTAGCTCAGCTGGTAGAGCACGGCGCTTGTAACGCTAAGGTAGTGGGTTCGATCCCCGGGACCACCCATACACAAAAAAAAAAATTATGCACGCATGACTTTAAGTCACTTTGGATAAAAGCGTCTGCTAAATGGCATATTATATTATTATTATATTATTATTATATATTATATTATATATTATATTATATGATGAATTAGGTTGTTAGTAGAGATGACATTTAATTTTTTTTACATTTTAGTAATTTAGCAGACGCTCTTATCCAGAGCGACTTACAGTTAGTGAGTGCATACATTTTTCATACATAATGACAGGGGAGTTAGTTTAGTTGATGTCCCCTGGATAAGAGAGGAATCACACTCATCCAATCCAGGTGTGGGCAGGTCCCATTTCTATTCAGTTACAGTGAGGGAAAAAAGTATTTGATCCCCTGCTGATTTTGTACGTTTGCCCACTGACAAAGAAATGATCAGTCTATAATTTTAATGGTATGTTTATTTGAACAGTGAGAGACAGAATAACAACAAAAAAATCCAGAAAAACACATGTTATAAATTGATTTGCATTTTAATGAGGGAAATAAGTATTTGACCCCTCTGCAAAACATGACTTAGTACTTGGTGGCAAAACCCTTGTTGGCAATCACAGAGGTCAGACGTTTCTTGTAGTTGGCCACCAGGTTTACACACATCTCAGGAGGGATTTTGTCCCACTCCTCTTTGCAGATCTTCTCCAAGTCATTAAGGTTTTGAGGCTGACGTTTGGCAACACGAACCTTCAGCTCCCTCCACAGATTTTCTATGGGATTAAGGTCTGGAGACTGGCTAGGCCACTCCAGGACCTTAATGTGCTTCTTCTTGAGCCACTCCTTTGTTGCCTTGGCCGTGTGTTTTGGGTCATTGTCATGCTGGAATACCCACCCATTTTCAATGCCCTGGCTGAGGGAAGGAGGTTCTCACCCAAGATTTCGTCCCTTTGATGCGGTGAAGTTGTCCTGTCCCCTTAGCAGAAAAACACCCCTAAAGCATAATGTTTCCACCTCCATGTTCGACGGTGGGGATGGTGTTCTTGGGGTCATAGGCAGCATTCCTCCTCCTCCAAACACGGCGAGTTGAGTTGATGCCAAAGAGCTCGATTTTGGTCTCATCTGACCACAACAATTTCACCCAGTTCTCCTCTGAATCATTCAGATGTTCATTGGCAAACTTCAGACCGGCCTGTATATGTGCTTTCTTGAGCAGGGGGACCTTGCAGGCACTGCAGGATTTCAGTCCTTCACGGCGTAGTGTGTTACCAATTGTTTTATTGGCGACTATGGTCCCAGCTGCCTTGAGATCATTGACAAGATCCCCCCCGTGTAGTTCTGGGCTGATTCCTCACCGTTCTCATGATCATTGCATCTCCACGAGGTGAGATCTTGCATGGAGCCCCAGGCCAAGGGAGATTGACAGTTATTTTGTGTTTCTTCCATTTGCGAATAATCGCACCAACTGTTGTCACCTTCTCACCAAGCTGCTTGGCGATGTTCTTGTAGCCCATTCCAGCCTTGTGTAGGTCTACAATCTTGTCCCTGACATCCTTGGAGAGCTCTTTGGTCTTGGCCATGGTGGAGAGTTTGGAATCTGATTGATTGATTGCTTCTTTGGACAGGTGTCTTTTATACAGGTAACAAGCTGAGATTAGGAGCACTCCCTTTAAGAGTGTGCTCCTAATCTCAGCTTGTTACCTGTATAAAAGACACCTGGGAGCCAGAAATCTTTCTGATTGAGAGAGGGTCAAATACTTATTTCCCTCATTAAAATGCAAATCAATTTATAACATTTTTGACATGCGTTTTTCTGGATTTTTTTGTTGTTATTCTGTCTCTCACTGTTCAAATAAATCTACCATTAAAATTATAGACTGATAATTTCTTTGTCAGTGGGCAAACATACAAAATCAGCAGGGGATCAAATACTTTTTTCCCTCACTGTAGTTCAGCCAGATGAATTTCACTTCAGTTCTTGAATGAATTGGAATGGAATTGCCCACGACCGTGATCCAAACATGGCATTGAAGCTGAGCAAAAATATCTAGCAATGAAAAGAAGGTGAATGTCTGCTCTTGCTCTTGCTCTTTGGTTTCTGCTCCACAATGTTATCTTTATTTAAGATCTGTCTGGTTTCACCCTGCATACCTCCTCGCTCCAGGTAGAAGCCATTAGGCATAGCTCTGATCTACATTTTACATTTTAGTCATTTAGCAGACGCTCTTATCCAGAGCGACTTACAGTTAGTGAGTGCATACATTCAACGAACCCACAACCCTGGCGTTGCAAGCGCCATGCTCTACCAACTGAACTACAGGGGACTAGGATTAGATTACCTTGACTTTCACAATTCTTTACCTTAAGCATGAGGAGAAGACCATGTAAACCTCACCAGAGCAGAGTCTAGGACAGGGGTGTCAAACTCATTCCGCGGAGGGCCTAGTGTCTGCAGGTTTTGTTTTTTTCCTTTCAATTAAGCCCTAGACAACCAGGTGAGGGGTTCCTTACTAATCAGTGACCTTAATTAATCAATCAAGTACAAGGGAGGAGTGAAAACCCGCAGACACTCGGACCTCCGTGGAATGACTTTGACATGTTGTCTAGGAGAAGACGATGTAAACCTCACCTTAGATCAGTTTAGGAGAAGACGATGTAAACCTCACCTTAGATCAGTCTAGGAGAAGACGATGTAAACCTCACCTTAGATCAGAGTCTAGGAGAAGACAATGTAAACCTCACCTTAGATCAGTCTAGGAGAAGACGATGTAAACCTCACCTTAGATCAGAGTCTAGGAGAAGACAATGTAAACCTCACCTTAGATCAGTCTAGGAGAAGACGATGTAAACCTCACCTTAGATCAGAGTCTAGGAGAAGACGATGTAAACCTCACCTTAGATCAGAGTCTAGGAAAAGACGATGTAAACCTCACCTTAGATCAGTTTAGGAGAAGACGATGTAAACCTCACCTTAGATCAGTCTAGGAGAAGACGATGTAAACCTCACCTTAGATCAGAGTCTAGGAGAAGACAATGTAAACCTCACCTTAGATCAGTCTAGGAGAAGACAATGTAAACCTCACCTTAGATCAGAGTCTAGGAGAAGACGATGTAAACCTCACCTTAGATCAGAGTCTAGGAGAAGACAATTTAAACATCACCTTAGATCCGAGTCTAGAGGCAACTTCACATTGTCCTGACCCACCTACAGTACACTGATTGATGCAATAGGAAGTTTCAGTGAACATGAGCATGGCTGACAACGGTTCAACCACAGACTGGAGGAGGGGGTGGTTGGTGAGCTGATGTCCCCTAGTTCCCTCGCTCCCTCCCTCCCTCCCTCCCTTGGCAGGGTTGCTCTGAACCGTCTCAACTTTCTTCCCTGGCTCTACCACAGTGTGTAAGAAAGGGTGTTAGACAGACAACATTTCAGTTGCAATAGCCATCACCCGGCATCACATACTGCATAAGGCTTTGTTTACTCATAGTATTTTTCATTGGTCCAGCACTGGTGTGGAGATTTGGAATATGTGTATCACTCACACACCTTTGATTTTTCTAACCCTTCTCTCCTCTTACTTCCTTCCAACAGGGTGGAGGAGGGGGGGTTAGGCGATAGAGTATGGCTGCCATGGCGACCGTGCCCAGCTACATCCCTTCGCTATGGGTGAGGATGTGCCACGCCCTCCCCCGGCTGGACCTCACCATGACGATGAGAGACAACCTCTTCATCCCCGACAGCTGGGAGTACCAACAGGTAACAGAAAACGCCAACAGCGAATCACATCCCATCACAAACTACAACTGGCCAATCACACAGCACAACTGATTGATTCATATTTATCTTAAGTAATCTCTTGGTTCAAACAACAAGATCGACAATAAAAGACAGCTAAGATTCAATGAAAAATATGTATTGCACTTGGTAAGAATGACAACCAAATCTGATACCGCAATGATACAGACCCCCCCCATGTTAAATACTGCACCATAAAGAGCCCTCTCTGTTTGCGCAGCGGTATCTGCAGAATCCTAGTGGTATTATTAGAGCATTTAAACAGCTTATTCATGCTAGTGGTGCAAGTGGCCTAGTTATTGACAGGGAAACAAGCCCAGACCGCTCAGAAGAATCTTGACCTGGATCTCAACTCATCAGAAATATTACACCATCTGGCTGTCTCTCCTCAAAGCTGTTAGCACTTAATTACACTGTTCTGTTCTCATCTCCACCACAGTTCAGTTTACATCCCTCAGCTCCACTTAATTACACTGTTCTGTTCTCATCTCCACCACAGTTCAGTTTACACCCCTCAGCTCCACTTAATTACACTGTTCTGTTCTCATCTCCACCACAGTTCAGTTTACACCCCTCAGCTCCACTTAATTACACTGTTCTGTTCTCATCTCCACCACAGTTCAGTTTACACCCCTCAGCTCCACTTAATTACACTGTTCTGTTCTCATCTCCACCACAGTTCAGTTTACATCCCTCAGCTCCACTTAATTACACTGTTCTGTTCTCATCTCCACCACAGTTCAGATAACATCCCTCAGCTCCACTTAATTACACTGTTCTGTTCTCATCTCCACCACAGTTCAGTTTACACCCCTCAGCTCCACTACAGACTCCATCTTATTTCACGTTCATTCTCATCATCGTCATGCAATTATAAAAGTTACACAGTACGGTTTTGCATTTGAGTAGGATTTGGTTTTAGTGGATCTTAATCTGGAGACAATGTAGAAGTAGAAGAATATTGTCTTTGTGGTAGAAAACACACCATTTTGTTGTGTTGTTCATTTCTAGGTTTCACCATTCCCTTCCAGTGGGCTTGGTGACATGTAAACCCTAATCCCTACGTCACACACATTCAATGTTTACAACATGTCTACAGTACCGAGAGAGGGATTCTCAAATGATCCGCCAGTAGAGAAAGACAAAATAAATGGAAAGCGCTTGGAGAGAGAAAAAGAGAGTGAAGAGGGAGAGTAAGGTGAGGAGGTAGTGAGGAACAGAAGACGTGGCAGAAAGAGAGGGAGAGAGAAAGGGAGAGGGAGAGATGGCAGTGAATGTATTTAAATAGGTCACTGATTATTAATAGACATGCAGTGGTCTAGAGAGGGAGAGAGGGAGGGAGGGAGGGGAGAGAGAAAGCGGGCGAGGGAGAAGTGGGGAACATGGATTGGTAGGGGGTTATAGAGAGCAGGAGGCAGCTGAGAGGAATAAGAGATAAGGTGGAGGAGAGGAAAATGAGGGAGGGAGGGAGGGAGGGAGGGAGGGAGACGGGCAGATGGAGAGGGATAATGCTGTAGATATGTGTTCTGGCTAAATGCACTCTCCAGTAAAGTTGAGTATGATAGACGTTAGTATGTCAGAGTGCAGGCTGATGATGAGCTGCAGGAGAGATGTGATAAGGCTTAGTAACGGTACTGTTAATGTTCACTACAGCTTGCAGCAGAGGTAGTAGTGTGGAGATGCAAGGCAGCTTTTAACCCTTACTAATGTTCACTATGTCTGTTAAACAGTCAGGAATTATATTATTACATTCAATTACTGGTTAATGTTTGTAGTATATATGCTCTTCTGTATGGAGCCATACAGATTTGTGTGTGTGTGTGTGTGTGCGTGTGTGTGTGTGTGTGTGTGTGTGTGTGTGTGTGTGCGGTGTGAAAAAAGCCTCCAGCTTTTTAGTTGATGTCCCCTGGATAACTTTATACACTTTATGTTCTAATCACCTTTCACTTCCACTGCTTGGGTAGGTAGGACTCACGGTGGAATTATAGGACCTAAGAATATTGTGGTACTTTGTTGTGGTACTTTGTAGCTCAGTTAGTAGAGCATGGCGCTTGTAACGTCAGGGTAGTGGGTTTGATTCCCGGGACCACCCATACGTAAAATGTATGCTTTGGATAAAAGTGTCTGCTAAATGACATATACAGTATATTAATATTGCGATTTTCATTATCACAATATCGACCTGTGCTATTTTGCATAAATACACTGTAGGGATTATTGCAGAATATTGAGGTTTGCATGATGAAGGCTGGGAATTCAAAGATGTCTTCATGACTAACATGTGCACCTCCCAGCTGCTCTGAATCCCTGATGTTATCCATATCACAGTATATTGAGACATTGACCCAACCCTTGCTGCTACAGTCTGTTCTCAATATTTCACTCTCAAATGGTGTGGAGGAGGCTCATTGGAATGTCACTCCTTCTATTAGTAAGACAGTGGTGCGTGATGTATCTGTGAAATACAGTTCTATTCCGTCGGGCAAAAATATGTTGAACCAACATTTTATCAATGTCGTCTGTCAACAATTTTAGGTTGAAAACACTTTTTTGGGGGTGGAAAAACGAAGAAAAAAACGTATACAAATTCTAACCAGATTTCAACTATAAATCAACAACAGAATTTCAAGGGTTGATTTATTTCAAATATAATTCACATTTGTTGACAACGCAATTAAGTGTCAACCAAATATAGACATTGATTTTACGTTATTTCAGGTTTTTGCCCAGAGCGATAATGTTACTTAGCAATGCAATTTCCATTATGCAATCAAGTACAATGACAGTGTTACCATAAGCATCAGTCTGTAAAGTGCTGTGTTTTATTTGATTTACTGACCCTCCTCTAACCCCCTCTCTCTCTCTCTCTCTCTCTCTCAGACTCTACTGGTCCTCTCTAGTCTCTCGGCCATTGCTCTCATTCTCTCCCTCCTTGTCATTATCTCCTTCCTTATACACTACTGCTGCTGTCGCCGTGGTGACCGGAGTGAGGGATCTGAGGAAGAGGAGGATGAGGAAGAGGGCAGCACGGGCCACGGATACGGAGGCAGGAAGGGGCGGGGTATCTGCTGCGTCACCTGGGTGTCGGTGGCGGCTGTCACACTGTGCTGGTGAGGTGGAGAGGTTATTGTGACGTCACTGCCAGGGTCATTGTGATGTTATTATGAGGGTCATTGTGACCTCTTTATGCGGGTCATTGGGATGTTGTGATGTCGTGAGGGTTATTGTGATGTCGTTTTGATGTCATTATGAGGGTCATTGTGATGTCCTGGTGTCTTTGTGACATCAATATCATTGTGAGTGTTGTATTCATGAAGTGTGGTCAAATCATATGACCAAACCATGTGACCATTTGTCACAAGGAAAGAGGAAATGGAATCCTTTCTATAATACAGAATTACCACCTTCTAACTTATATTATTTCCCAATGGTCCAATAACCATGTGTGTCTTGATGTAAGTGATTTTCAGAGCACTGTAGAAAAGCACTGTCGCTTCTTTACGATGTGTTAGTATTTTGCTCCTGGCAATATCTGACACAGACAGTTGACCTAGCTGACCGTGGTCAAGTTGTGATTTGACCACAGGGACCAGGCCACTGAGGTTAGGGGTTTGGGCTTGTGACAGGATGTTTGCGGTTTAGAAATTGAATCGTGGTTTCCTATCAATGTGACGATGATGTCAGAAGTCCCACCTCGGCGTATTGAATCCTCTCTCCTCTGTTCTCGCTCTCTCTGGTGACCATGCTGTCATCCACTGTCAGGAGGGCATTTAGTCACATTGTGACGGGATGTTTATTTTGAGTTTGCATGAGAAGCATGAGGAGATTGCAGCAAGTATTCAGATCTTACCCTATGAGGTTTGGAGTACTGCTGGTTTTCTGTTCTACCTGATTATTAATTGCACCCACCTGGTTTCCCAGGTCTTAATCAGTCCCTGATTAGAGGAGAAGAATGAAGAAAAAAGCAGTGGAACTGGGTTAGAGGTTCAGATTAGAAGTCAGATTGGGTTATCGTATACAAAACCTACAGTTAAACACCTTCAGCTCTGACACTGTATGATGTTTAATGTCCTCTCCCATCTCAGCAGCATAGCGTTGTCATATGTCACATGTTATCGGATTGCATTGTCAGCCTCAGTTGATGTCACTGCTTTATCAAACAGCACAGTGTGCTCCAGATCTGATTTCTGCTTCAGTGATGTCATCATTATGCAGACGTTTGTGTTATGGTGGTCCTGTTCCCCCCCGCGGGCCGTGATGATGTCATCTCTCTCTCTCTCTCTCTCTGATACATGACCTTCTTGTTGTTTGGATGGAAAAAGGGGAGACATTGCAATTTCTGCTTTTGGTAGTAGACATCTTAGTTTTAGAAATGCATTGTGGGAAAATGTCAAATGACACCCTATTCTTCATGTAGTGCATCAGAGCACATATATCAAATCAAATTTTATTTGCCACATGCGCCGAATACAACAGGTGTAGACATTACAGTGAAATGCTTACTTATGAGCCCTTAACCAACAATGTAGTTTTTAAGAATTTTTTTTAAATAGCAAATAATTAAAGTGCAGCAGTAAAATAAAATAACAGTAGGGAGGTTATATACAGGGGGTACCGGTACACACGTGATGCTGTCATAGAAAAACATACATGTTTGACTGTATGAAACACCCCCCTCTTTCCCCCCCGCTTTCTAATCTGGGTCACATACTTTGTGGGAGATTGGGTCATACCATTGCTCTCGGGTGCGATGGGATTTGGTGAACATCTGGCCTAAGCCTTAATCTGAATATTTGAATAACAGAGATATATATGTGATTATTTTTGACGTTTCTAATACCACGCTGACTGAAGACTAAAATGCTGAAACTGCTAAGACTCTTCAAAGCTATCTTGTATTTTGTAGTTTTCCTTCAGTCGTTTGTTCATCCATTTCTCACGTTTCACATCACTCTCACCAGTTCTATCTTGTAGTGTCAAATTAATTTAATATGTACATACAGTTCAAACTGAATTAAACATGAATCTCTCTCCCTCCCTCTCTCCCTCAATCCCTGTTCCCCTTTTCGCAGTGTCGCCATAGGCGTTGGTTTCTACGGCAACAGTGAGGCTAATGATGGGATATATCAGTTGACTTCGTCTCTTCTCACAGCCAATTACACACTAGCTTCCATCGATCTGCTGGTGAGTGCTACAGCTCCTCTCTCCCAGCAAATTTCAGACATGCACAATATCTACCCTGCACCGTGTGTGTGTGTGTGTGTGTGTGTGTGTGTGTGTGTGTGTGTGTGTGTGTGTGTGTGTGTGTGTGTGTGTGTGTGTGTGAGAGAGAGAGAGAGAGAGGTAGATAGATTGGCGGAGAGGGAGAGAAAGTGGGGTGTAAACTTGTGTCAGGCATGATATGGATCTGTCTGTCCTCATGCGGTCACTCAGTGGTTTATATGTCTGGGTGATGGATGCCCTCTTTCCTCTGTACACGATGGAGGGAGGAATCCTACACTCATTCACAGGCTGGATGGAAGTATGGAACTTCTCTCTTACATGCTTTTAACCCCCCTAAATGACAAAGAAAAACAATCTCCACCCACCCCATGTTGTTGATTATACAACTACAAACTCTCTATGATTACATGACCATAAGATTGATTGTATGACTCATAACCTCCACCTCTCTGTCCTGCCCACCCCTCCCTCTCCGCCTCCCCAGGTTTCAGACACCATCTCTGGGCTGCAGCTGTCTATCGCTGGGCCCCTGACCACCATGGAGGAGCTGTTTACAGGCAGTAAGCCCTACTTGGTGTCCACCCGGAACTGTAGGAGACTGTCAGAGAACGTGGTGTCCCTGCTCACCTCTCTGACCATGGCCCGCTCCTCTGACGGGGGTGCCTGGAACAGCAGCAACAGCAGCAGTGATCCCCCCATAGCGGCCCTCACCCCTGTGCCACCCTCCATGGCCCCCACAGTGGCACCAGCCGGAGGGGTCATGCCCAGCCCCTTCTCCCCTGGCTGGGCAGCCAACACACTGATGGTCAACGAAGACTACAGGTGAGGGAAGGGAGTGGGAGTGTCTTCTTCAATGTTTCAAATTGGTTGTTAAGAACACACACAGCGTGCGCCAGTATATCACTCCCTTGTGGTTTGCTGAAAGATTGAGTTTTGCGTTCAAAGCACCATAGAAATGTATTTGGAAGTGTATTCCCTGCATTGTGTGGTTCTCTGTTATCTCCTGTGCTGTAGGTGGCTGTCCTACGTGCTGCTGTTGCTGCTGGACCTCCTAGTGTGTCTGTTCATCCTTCTGGGCCTAGCCAAACAGGCCCGCTGGCTCCTCATCCTGTAAGCACACACACACACACACACACACACACACACACACACACACACACACAGAGAGAGACAGACACACACACACACACACACACACAGAGAGACAGACAGACACACACACACACACACACACACACAGAGACAGACACACACACACACACACACACACACACACACACACAGAGACAGACAGACACACACAGAGAGAGACAGACACACACACACAGAGACAGACAGACAGACACACAGAGAGAGACAGACAGACACACACACACAGAGAGACAGACACACACACACACACACACACACACACACAGACCGACAGACAGTTAAACCCTGTGTGGTGTATTGTATCGAACAACACTGAGCTTTGAAATGCTCTGTGACTCTGTGTCATGTGGGCTGTATAATATCTGATGGTTCATAGGAGGTGTGTTTGGTGCTTAGCTGACCCCTGTGTGTGTGGTGTTTCCCCTCCCAGGATGACGGTGCTGGCCTGGCTGGCTTTGTTCCTGAGCTGGGGCTCCCTGGGCCTGGAGACTGCCACTGTGGTGGTGAGTACTGACAGATAAAGATAGGAGAGGAGGAGGGGTGGTGTGTGTTGTTGAGGGGAAGGGAGGGAGTTGACTGTTCATGGCTGGCTAGAGAGTATCTAAGGAATGCCTTAAAGAAGTCCTGGCCAGAGCAGAACAGAATGACTGTGTGTTTCTGTCTGTGTGTATGTGTTTCTGTATTGCTTTCTGTGTGTCTCTGTGCCCATTGTGCTAAACTGTGAAAAGACTGGCCTCCTAGGGAACACTGCAGTCATGGCACCAAGGGACCAAGAAGGAGGGAGAATGGGGCAGAAATGAGTGTGTATGTGTATTTTCTGTGAGTTTGTGAGCAGAGAGAGAGTGTGTGTGGGGGGGTGCTTATGTAAGTTGTGCATGTAAGCGCTTGTGTGTGGGCGTATGGCTTGGAGGGAGGGAGGGAGGGAGGGAGGGAGAGAGAGAGAGAGAGGGAGAGAGAGAGAGAGAGAGAGAACTTCTCCAAAGACTCACCGGAACCCAGAGAGAGGGGGTTGGAGAAAGTGTTTGTTTAGGGCAGTGTCTTAGTGGGACAGTAAAAGCACCATTCGATTCTACGCTATGACAGAATCTTGGCCATTCCATTGATTGATGCCTACCACAACACTGCTGTGTTCTACAAACAACAACACATCATTACAGTCACAGCAACATATTATTATGGCATTTGGAGGGAATAGAGAACATAGAGATCTTTATTCAATATTGCTGTGATAAAGAACTGGCAGCAAGATGAGAATATAGAACTGTTGATGACATTTGCTTAGAACTGGCAGGGAGTGTTCTTTCTTGCAACTGTCCCATTCCAAATCCATGCCTTGGAAGTTTGTCAGGAGAGAAGGGCATTGGGAGGGGAGACATTTGTGTGTGTGCCCCTGTGTCTGTGAAAGAAGGTTGAAAGTCTAAAAAACGACAGTGTTGCTGGCTGGGACTGGAGGGAGAGTTAAGAGTTGTGCGTCTGTTTCAAGCAGACCAGTGTCATGTGGAGCTGGCTGGAGATGTCAGAGCCCATCCAGCAGTCCACACAGAGCCCTTCTGTCCCTGGCCACTGAGAGGGAAACAATGACCCAGCTGTGGGTCTATACTGCCCTGGACCGACTCTCTCTCTGTGTGGGTCTGGGTCTCTCACTCCCTCTCCTGGCCAGCCTGCCCCTTGCTCTGTGTCTGTGTGCCTCGAGCTCTTTTCACATTATTTAAATTTAAGTCATTTAGCAGACACTCTTATCCTGGCAGGAGAGGTGAAAAAGGAAGGGATCGATGTAAATGGAAAGAGCGAGAGAGAGAGGATGATAGTGATAGAGAAAGGGAGGAAACAGTTGAGAGAGGAGAAAAGCAGGATGAGAGAGGTAGATGGGAAAGAGTGAGATGGAAAGAGAAATGCAGAGTAGGTCTACACAGTATGGAGAGGGACAGTAGGTCTATACAGTATGGAGAGGGACAGGTCTACACAGTATGGAGAGAGACAGTAGGTCTACACAGTATGGAGAGGGACAGGTCTACACAGTATGGAGAGGGACAGTAGGTCTACACAGTATGGAGAGAGACAGTAGGTCTACACAGTATGGAGAGGGACAGGTCTACACAGTATGGAGAGGGACAGTAGGTCTACACAGTATGGAGAGAGACAGTAGGTCTACACAGTATGGAGAGGGACAGGTCTACACAGTATGGAGAGGGACAGTAGGTCTACACAGCATGGAGAGGGACAGTAGGTCTACACAGTATGGAGAGGGACAGTAGATCAACATAGTATGGAGAGGGACAGGTCTACACAGTATGGAGAGGGACAGTAGGTCTATACAGTGTGGAGAGGGACAGTAGGTCTATACAGTATGGAGAGGGACAGTAGGTCTATACAGTATGGAGAGGGACAGTAGGTCTATACCGCATGGAGAGGGACAGTAGGTCTATACAGTATGGAGAGGGACAGTAGGTCTATACAGTATGGAGAGGGACAGTAGGTCTACACAGCATGGAGAGGGACAGTAGGTCTACACAGTATGGAGAGGGACAGTAGATCAACATAGTATGGAGAGGGACAGTAGGTCTATACCGCATGGAGATGGACAGTAGGTCTATACAGTATGGAGAGGGACAGTAGGTCTATACAGTATGGAGAGGGACAGTAGGTCTACACAGTATGGAGAGGGACAGTAGGTCTATACAGTATGGAGAGGGACAGTAGGTCTTCAGCGTGAGAGGGACAGTATATCTACACAGCATGGAGAGAGACAGTAGGTCTACACAGTATGGAGAGGGACAGGTCTACACAGTATGGAGAGGGACAGTAGGTCTATACAGTATGGAGAGGGACAGTAGGTCTATACAGTATGGAGAGGGACAGTAGGTCTATACAGCATGGAGAGGGACAGTATATCTACACAGCATGGAGAGAGACAGTAGGTCTATACAGTATGGAGAAGGACAGTAAGTCTACACAGTATGGAGAGGGACAGTATGTCTATACAGTATGGAGAGGGACAGGTCTACACAGTATGGAGAGAGACAGTAGGTCTACACAGTATGGAGAGGGACAGGTCTACACAGTATGGAGAGGGACAGTAGGTCTACACAGTATGGAGAGAAACAGTAGGTCTACACAGTATGGAGAGAGACAGTAGGTCTACACAGTATGGAGAGAGACAGTAGGTCTATACAGCATGGAGAGGGACAGTATATCTACACAGCATGGAGAGAGACAGTAGGTCTACACAGTATGGAGAGGGACAGGTCTACACAGTATGGAGAGGGACAGTAGGTCTATACAGTATGGAGAGGGATAGTAGGTCTATACAGTATGGAGAGGGACAGTAGATCTATACAGTATGGAGAGGGACAGTAGGTCTATACAGCGTGGAGAGGGACAGTATATCTACACAGCATGGAGAGGGACAGTAGGTCTACACAGTATGGAGAGGGACAGGTCTACACAGTATGGAGAGGGACAGTAGGTCTATACAGTGTGGAGAGGGACAGTAGGTCTATACAGTATGGAGAGGGACAGTAGATCTATACAGTATGGAGAGGGACAGTAGGTCTATACAGCGTGGAGAGGGACAGTATATCTACACAGCATGGAGAGGGACAGTAGGTCTATACAGTATGGAGAGGGACAGTAGGTCTATACAGCGTGGAGTGGGACAGTATATCTACACAGCATGGAGAGGGACAGTAGGTCTATACAGCGTAGAGATGGACAGTAGGTCTATACAGCGTAGAGAGGCACAGTAGGTCTATACAGTGTGGAGAGGCACAGTAGGTCTATACAGTGTGGAGAAGGACAGTAGGTCTATACAGCGTGGAGAGGGACAGTAGGTCTATACAGCGTGGAGAGGGACAGTAGGTCTATACAGCATGGAGAGGGACAGTAGGTCTATACAGTATGGAGAGGGACAGTAGGTCTATACAGCGTGGAGAGGGACAGTATATCTACACAGCATGGAGAGAGACAGTAGGTCTACACAGTATGGAGAGGGACAGGTCTACACAGTATGGAGAGGGACAGTAGGTCTATACAGTGTGGAGAGGGACAGTAGGTCTATACAGTGTGGAGAGGGACAGTAGGTCTATACAGTATGGAGAGGGACAGTAGATCTATACAGTATGGAGAGGGACAGTAGGTCTATTCAGCGTGGAGAGGGACAGTATATCTACACAGCATGGAGAGGGACAGTAGGTCTATACAGTATGGAGAGGGACAGTAGGTCTATACAGCGTGGAGAGGGACAGTATATCTACACAGCATGGAGAGAGACAGTAGGTCTACACAGTATGGAGAGGGACAGGTCTACACAGTATGGAGAGGGACAGTAGGTATATACAGTGTGGAGAGGGACAGTAGGTCTATACAGTATGGAGAGGGACAGTAGATCTATACAGTATGGAGAGGGACAGTAGGTCTATACAGCGTGGAGAGGGACAGTATATCTACACAGCATGGAGAGAGACAGTAGGTCTATACAGTATGGAGAAGGACAGTAAGTCTACACAGTATGGAGAGGGACAGTAGGTCGATACAGTATGGAGAGGGACAGTAGGTCTATACAGTATGGAGAGAGACAGTAGGTCTACACAGTATGGAGAGGGACAGGTCTACACAGTATGGAGAGGGACAGGTCTACACAGTATGGAGAGGGACAGTAGGTCTATACAGTATGGAGAGGGACAGTAGGTCTATACAGTGTGGAGAGGGACAGTAGGTCTATACAGTATGGAGAGGGACAGTAGGTCTACACAGCGTGGAGAGGGACAGTATATCTACACAGCATGGAGAGGGACAGTAGGTCTATACAGCGTGGAGAGGGACAGTAGGTCTATACAGCGTGGAGAGGGACAGTAGGTCTATACAGCGTGGAGAGGGACAGTAGGTCTATACAGCGTGGAGAGGGACAGTGGGTCTATACAGTATGGAGAGGGACAGTAGGTCTATACAGTATGGAGAGGGACAGTAGGTCTATACGGCGTGGAGAGGGACAGTATATCTACACAGCATGGAGAGAGACAGTAGGTCTAAACAGTATGGAGATGGACAGGTCTACACAGTATGGAGAGGGACAGTAGGTCTATACAGTATGGAGAGGGACAGTAGGTCTATACAGTATGGAGAGGGACAGGTCTACACAGTATGGAGAGGGACACTAGGTCTATACAGTGTGGAGAGGGACAGTAGGTCTATACAGTATGGAGAGGGACAGTAGATCTATACAGTATGGAGAGGGACAGTAGGTCTATACAGCGTGGAGAGGGACAGTATATCTACACAGCATGGAGAGAGACAGTAGGTCTATACAGTATGGAGAAGGACAGTAAGTCTACAGAGTATGGAGAGGGACAGTAGGTCTATACAGTATGGAGAGGGACAGTAGGTCTATACAGTATGGAGAGGGACAGTAGGTCTATACAGTATGGAGAGGGACAGTAGGTCTACACAGTATGGAGAGGGACAGGTCTACACAGTATGGAGAGGGACAGGTCTACACAGTATGGAGAGGGACAGGTCTACACAGTATGGAGAGGGACAGTAGGTCTATACAGTATGGAGAGGGACAGTAGGTCTATACAGTGTGGAGAGGGACAGTAGGTCTATACGGTATGGAGAGGGACAGTAGGTCTACAAAGCGTGGAGAGGGACAGTATATCTACACAGCATGGAGAGGGACAGTAGGTCTATACAGCGTGGAGAGGGACAGTATATCTACACAGCATGGAGAGAGACAGTAGGTCTATACAGTATGGAGAAGGACAGTAGGTCTACACAGTATGGAGAGGGACAGTAGGTCTATACAGTATGGAGAGGGACAGTAGGTCTATACAGTATGGAGAGGGACAGTAGGTCTATACAGTATGGAGAGAGACAGTAGGTCTACACAGTATGAGAGGGACAGTATATCTACACAGCATGGAGAGGGGCAGTAGGTCTATACAGTATGGAGAGGGACAGTAGGTCTATACAGCGTGGAGAGGGACAGTATATCTACACAGCATGGAGAGAGACAGTAGGTCTACACAGTATGGAGAGGGACAGGTCTACACAGTATGGAGAGGGACAGTAGGTCTATACAGTGTGGAGAGTGACAGTAGGTCTATACAGTATGGAGAGGGACAGTAGATCTATACAGTATGGAGAGGGACAGTAGGTCTATACAGCGTGGAGAAGGACAGTAGGTCTACACAGTATGGAGAGGGACAGTAGGACTATACAGTATGGAGAGGGACAATAGGTCTATACAGCGTGGAGAGGGACAGTAGGTCTATACAGCATGGAGAGAGACAGTAGGTCTATACAGCGTGGAGAGGGACAGTAGGTCTATACGGTGTGGAGAGGGACAGTAGGTCTATACAGCGTGGAGAGGGACAGTAGGTCTATACAGCGTGGAGAGGGAAAGTAGGTCTATACAGCATGGAGAGGAAAAGTAGGTCTATACAGCATGGAGAGGGACAGTAGGTCTATAAAGTATGGAGAGGGACAGTAGGTCTATACAGCATGGAGAGGGACAGTAGGTCTATACAGCGTAGAGATGGACAGTAGGTCTATACAGCGTAGAGAGGCACAGTAGGTCTATACAGTGTGGAGAGGCACAGTAGGTCTATACAGTGTGGAGAGGGACAGTAGGTCTATACAGCGTGGAGAGGGTCAGTAGGTCTATACAGCGTGGAGAGGGACAGTAGGTCTATACAGCATGGAGAGGGACAGTAGGTCTATACAGTATGGAGAGGGACAGTAGGTCTATACAGCGTGGAGAGGGACAGTATATCTACACAGCATGGAGAGAGACAGTAGGTCTACACAGTATGGAGAGGGACAGGTCTACACAGTATGGAGAGGGACAGTAGGTCTATACAGTGTGGAGAGGGACAGTAGGTCTATACAGTATGGAGAGGGACAGTAGGTCTATACAGTATGGAGAGGGACAGTAGGTCTACACAGTGTGGAGAGGGACAGTAGGTCTATACAGTATGGAGAGGGACAGTAGGTCTATACAGCGTGGAGAGGGACAGTATATCTACACAGCATGGAGAGAGACAGTAGGTCTACACAGTATGGAGAGGGACAGGTCTACACAGTATGGAGAGGGACAGTAGGTCTATACAGTATGGAGAGGGACAGTAGGTCTATACAGTATGGAGAGGGACAGTAGGTCTATACAGCATGGAGAGGGACAGTATATCTACACAGCATGGAGAGAGACAGTAGGTCTATACAGTATGGAGAAGGACAGTAAGTCTACACAGTATGGAGAGGGAC
Organism: Coregonus clupeaformis; assembly: GCF_020615455.1. Classification (NCBI taxonomy): domain Eukaryota; kingdom Metazoa; phylum Chordata; class Actinopteri; order Salmoniformes; family Salmonidae; genus Coregonus; species Coregonus clupeaformis. Next base: position 114,748 of record NW_025534192.1, on the reverse strand, counting down.
AGTATGTCTATACAGTATGGAGAGGGACAGGTCTACACAGTATGGAGAGAGACAGTAGGTCTACACAGTATGGAGAGGGACAGGTCTACACAGTATGGAGAGGGACAGTAGGTCTACACAGTATGGAGAGAAACAGTAGGTCTACACAGTATGGAGAGAGACAGTAGGTCTACACAGTATGGAGAGAGACAGTAGGTCTATACAGCATGGAGAGGGACAGTATATCTACACAGCATGGAGAGAGACATTAGGTCTACACAGTATGGAGAGGGACAGGTCTACACAGTATGGAGAGGGACAGTAGGTCTATACAGTATGGAGAGGGATAGTAGGTCTATACAGTATGGAGAGGGACAGTAGATCTATACAGTATGGAGAGGGACAGTAGGTCTATACAGCGTGGAGAGGGACAGTATATCTACACAGCATGGAGAGGGACAGTAGGTCTACACAGTATGGAGAGGGACAGGTCTACACAGTATGGAGAGGGACAGTAGGTCTATACAGTGTGGAGAGGGACAGTAGGTCTATACAGTATGGAGAGGGACAGTAGATCTATACAGTATGGAGAGGGACAGTAGGTCTATACAGCGTGGAGAGGGACAGTATATCTACACAGCATGGAGAGGGACAGTAGGTCTATACAGTATGGAGAGGGACAGTAGGTCTATACAGTATGGAGAGGGACAGTAGGTCTATACAGTATGGAGAGGGACAGTAGGTCTATACCGCATGGAGAGGGACAGTAGGTCTATACAGTATGGAGAGGGACAGTAGGTCTATACAGTATGGAGAGGGACAGTAGGTCTACACAGTATGGAGAGGGACAGTAGGTCTACACAGTATGGAGAGGGACAGTAGGTCTATACAGTATGGAGAGGGACAGTAGGTCTATACAGCGTGGAGAGGGACAGTATATCTACACAGCATGGAGAGAGACAGTAGGTCTACACAGTATGGAGAGGGACAGGTCTACACAGTATGGAGAGGGACAGTAGGTCTATACAGTATGGAGAGGGACAGTAGGTCTATACAGTATGGAGAGGGACAGTAGGTCTATACAGCATGGAGAGGGACAGTATATCTACACAGCATGGAGAGAGACAGTAGGTCTATACAGTATGGAGAAGGACAGTAAGTCTACACAGTATGGAGAGGGACAGTATGTCTATACAGTATGGAGAGGGACAGGTCTACACAGTATGGAGAGAGACAGTAGGTCTACACAGTATGGAGAGGGACAGGTCTACACAGTATGGAGAGGGACAGTAGGTCTACACAGTATGGAGAGAAACAGTAGGTCTACACAGTATGGAGAGAGACAGTAGGTCTACACAGTATGGAGAGAGACAGTAGGTCTATACAGCATGGAGAGGGACAGTATATCTACACAGCATGGAGAGAGACAGTAGGTCTACACAGTATGGAGAGGGACAGGTCTACACAGTATGGAGAGGGACAGTAGGTCTATACAGTATGGAGAGGGATAGTAGGTCTATACAGTATGGAGAGGGACAGTAGATCTATACAGTATGGAGAGGGACAGTAGGTCTATACAGCGTGGAGAGGGACAGTATATCTACACAGCATGGAGAGGGACAGTAGGTCTACACAGTATGGAGAGGGACAGGTCTACACAGTATGGAGAGGGACAGTAGGTCTATACAGTGTGGAGAGGGACAGTAGGTCTATACAGTATGGAGAGGGACAGTAGATCTATACAGTATGGAGAGGGACAGTAGGTCTATACAGCGTGGAGAGGGACAGTATATCTACACAGCATGGAGAGGGACAGTAGGTCTATACAGTATGGAGAGGGACAGTAGGTCTATACAGCGTGGAGTGGGACAGAATATCTACACAGCATGGAGAGGGACAGTAGGTCTATACAGCGTAGAGATGGACAGTAGGTCTATACAGCGTAGAGAGGCACAGTAGGTCTATACAGTGTGGAGAGGCACAGTAGGTCTATACAGTGTGGAGAAGGACAGTAGGTCTATACAGCGTGGAGAGGGACAGTAGGTCTATACAGCGTGGAGAGGGACAGTAGGTCTATACAGCATGGAGAGGGACAGTAGGTCTATACAGTATGGAGAGGGACAGTAGGTCTATACAGCGTGGAGAGGGACAGTATATCTACACAGCATGGAGAGAGACAGTAGGTCTACACAGTATGGAGAGGGACAGGTCTACACAGTATGGAGATGGACAGTAGGTCTATACAGTGTGGAGAGGGACAGTAGGTCTATACAGTGTGGAGAGGGACAGTAGGTCTATACAGTATGGAGAGGGACAGTAGATCTATACAGTATGGAGAGGGACAGTAGGTCTATTCAGCGTGGAGAGGGACAGTATATCTACACAGCATGGAGAGGGACAGTAGGTCTATACAGTATGGAGAGGGACAGTAGGTCTATACAGCGTGGAGAGGGACAGTATATCTACACAGCATGGAGAGAGACAGTAGGTCTACACAGTATGGAGAGGGACAGGTCTACACAGTATGGAGAGGGACAGTAGGTCTATACAGTGTGGAGAGGGACAGTAGGTCTATACAGTATGGAGAGGGACAGTAGATCTATACAGTATGGAGAGGGACAGTAGGTCTATACAGCGTGGAGAGGGACAGTATATCTACACAGCATGGAGAGAGACAGTAGGTCTATACAGTATGGAGAAGGACAGTAAGTCTACACAGTATGGAGAGGGACAGTAGGTCTATACAGTATGGAGAGGGACAGTAGGTCTATACAGTATGGAGAGAGACAGTAGGTCTACACAGTATGGAGAGGGACAGGTCTACACAGTATGGAGAGGGACAGGTCTACACAGTATGGAGAGGGACAGTAGGTCTATACAGTATGGAGAGGGACAGTAGGTCTATACAGTGTGGAGAGGGACAGTAGGTCTATACAGTATGGAGAGGGACAGTAGGTGTACACAGCGTGGAGAGGGACAGTATATCTACACAGCATGGAGAGGGACAGTAGGTCTATACAGCGTGGAGAGGGACAGTAGGTCTATACAGCGTGGAGAGGGACAGTAGGTCTATACAGCGTGGAGAGGGACAGTAGGTCTATACAGCGTGGAGAGGGACAGTGGGTCTATACAGTATGGAGAGGGACAGTAGGTCTATACAGTATGGAGAGGGACAGTAGGTCTATACGGCGTGGAGAGGGACAGTATATCTACACAGCATGGAGAGAGACAGTAGGTCTAAACAGTATGGAGATGGACAGGTCTACACAGTATGGAGAGGGACAGTAGGTCTATACAGTATGGAGAGGGACAGTAGGTCTATACAGTATGGAGAGGGACAGGTCTACACAGTATGGAGAGGGACAGTAGGTCTATACAGTGTGGAGAGGGACAGTAGGTCTATACAGTATGGAGAGGGACAGTAGATCTATACAGTATGGAGAGGGACAGTAGGTCTATACAGCGTGGAGAGGGACAGTATATCTACACAGCATGGAGAGAGACAGTAGGTCTATACAGTATGGAGAAGGACAGTAAGTCTACAGAGTATGGAGAGGGACAGTAGGTCTATACAGTATGGAGAGGGACAGTAGGTCTATACAGTATGGAGAGGGACAGTAGGTCTATACAGTATGGAGAGGGACAGTAGGTCTACACAGTATGGAGAGGGACAGGTCTACACAGTATGGAGAGGGACAGGTCTACACAGTATGGAGAGGGACAGGTCTACACAGTATGGAGAGGGACAGTAGGTCTATACAGTATGGAGAGGGACAGTAGGTCTATACAGTGTGGAGAGGGACAGTAGGTCTATACGGTATGGAGAGGGACAGTAGGTCTACAAAGCGTGGAGAGGGACAGTATATCTACACAGCATGGAGAGGGACAGTAGGTCTATACAGCGTGGAGAGGGACAGTATATCTACACAGCATGGAGAGAGACAGTAGGTCTATACAGTATGGAGAAGGACAGTAGGTCTACACAGTATGGAGAGGGACAGTAGGTCTATACAGTATGGAGAGGGACAGTAGGTCTATACAGTATGGAGAGGGACAGTAGGTCTATACAGTATGGAGAGAGACAGTAGGTCTACACAGTATGAGAGGGACAGTATATCTACACAGCATGGAGAGGGGCAGTAGGTCTATACAGTATGGAGAGGGACAGTAGGTCTATACAGCGTGGAGAGGGACAGTATATCTACACAGCATGGAGAGAGACAGTAGGTCTACACAGTATGGAGAGGGACAGGTCTACACAGTATGGAGAGGGACAGTAGGTCTATACAGTGTGGAGAGTGACAGTAGGTCTATACAGTATGGAGAGGGACAGTAGATCTATACAGTATGGAGAGGGACAGTAGGTCTATACAGCGTGGAGAAGGACAGTAGGTCTACACAGTATGGAGAGGGACAGTAGGACTATACAGTATGGAGAGGGACAATAGGTCTATACAGCGTGGAGAGGGACAGTAGGTCTATACAGCATGGAGAGAGACAGTAGGTCTATACAGCGTGGAGAGGGACAGTAGGTCTATACGGTGTGGAGAGGGACAGTAGGTCTATACAGCGTGGAGAGGGACAGTAGGTCTATACAGCGTGGAGAGGGAAAGTAGGTCTATACAGCATGGAGAGGAAAAGTAGGTCTATACAGCATGGAGAGGGACAGTAGGTCTATAAAGTATGGAGAGGGACAGTAGGTCTATACAGCATGGAGAGGGACAGTAGGTCTATACAGCGTAGAGATGGACAGTAGGTCTATACAGCGTAGAGAGGCACAGTAGGTCTATACAGTGTGGAGAGGCACAGTAGGTCTATACAGTGTGGAGAGGGACAGTAGGTCTATACAGCGTGGAGAGGGTCAGTAGGTCTATACAGCGTGGAGAGGGACAGTAGGTCTATACAGCATGGAGAGGGACAGTAGGTCTATACAGTATGGAGAGGGACAGTAGGTCTATACAGCGTGGAGAGGGACAGTATATCTACACAGCATGGAGAGAGACAGTAGGTCTACACAGTATGGAGAGGGACAGGTCTACACAGTATGGAGAGGGACAGTAGGTCTATACAGTGTGGAGAGGGACAGTAGGTCTATACAGTATGGAGAGGGACAGTAGGTCTATACAGTATGGAGAGGGACAGTAGGTCTACACAGTGTGGAGAGGGACAGTAGGTCTATACAGTATGGAGAGGGACAGTAGGTCTATACAGCGTGGAGAGGGACAGTATATCTACACAGCATGGAGAGAGACAGTAGGTCTACACAGTATGGAGAGGGACAGGTCTACACAGTATGGAGAGGGACAGTAGGTCTATACAGTATGGAGAGGGACAGTAGGTCTATACAGTATGGAGAGGGACAGTAGGTCTATACAGCATGGAGAGGGACAGTATATCTACACAGCATGGAGAGAGACAGTAGGTCTATACAGTATGGAGAAGGACAGTAAGTCTACACAGTATGGAGAGGGACAGTATGTCTATACAGTATGGAGAGGGACAGGTCTACACAGTATGGAGAGAGACAGTAGGTCTACACAGTATGGAGAGGGACAGGTCTACACAGTATGGAGAGGGACAGTAGGTCTACACAGTATGGAGAGAAACAGTAGGTCTACACAGTATGGAGAGAGACAGTAGGTCTACACAGTATGGAGAGAGACAGTAGGTCTATACAGCATGGAGAGGGACAGTATATCTACACAGCATGGAGAGAGACATTAGGTCTACACAGTATGGAGAGGGACAGGTCTACACAGTATGGAGAGGGACAGTAGGTCTATACAGTATGGAGAGGGATAGTAGGTCTATACAGTATGGAGAGGGACAGTAGATCTATACAGTATGGAGAGGGACAGTAGGTCTATACAGCGTGGAGAGGGACAGTATATCTACACAGCATGGAGAGGGACAGTAGGTCTACACAGTATGGAGAGGGACAGGTCTACACAGTATGGAGAGGGACAGTAGGTCTATACAGTGTGGAGAGGGACAGTAGGTCTATACAGTATGGAGAGGGACAGTAGATCTATACAGTATGGAGAGGGACAGTAGGTCTATACAGCGTGGAGAGGGACAGTATATCTACACAGCATGGAGAGGGACAGTAGGTCTATACAGTATGGAGAGGGACAGTAGGTCTATACAGCGTGGAGTGGGACAGTATATCTACACAGCATGGAGAGGGACAGTAGGTCTATACAGCGTAGAGATGGACAGTAGGTCTATACAGCGTAGAGAGGCACAGTAGGTCTATACAGTGTGGAGAGGCACAGTAGGTCTATACAGCGTGGAGAAGGACAGTAGGTCTATACAGCGTGGAGATGGACAGTAGGTCTATACAGCGTGGAGAGGGACAGTAGGTCTATACAGCATGGAGAGGGACAGTAGGTCTATACAGTATGGAGAGGGACAGTAGGTCTATACAGCGTGGAGAGGGACAGTATATCTACACAGCATGGAGAGAGACAGTAGGTCTACACAGTATGGAGAGGGACAGGTCTACACAGTATGGAGAGGGACAGTAGGTCTATACAGTGTGGAGAGGGACAGTAGGTCTATACAGTGTGGAGAGGGACAGTAGGTCTATACAGTATGGAGAGGGACAGTAGATCTATACAGTATGGAGAGGGACAGTAGGTCTATTCAGCGTGGAGAGGGACAGTATATCTACACAGCATGGAGAGGGACAGTAGGTCTATACAGTATGGAGAGGGACAGTAGGTCTATACAGCGTGGAGAGGGACAGTATATCTACACAGCATGGAGAGAGACAGTAGGTCTACACAGTATGGAGAGGGACAGGTCTACACAGTATGGAGAGGGACAGTAGGTCTATACAGTATGGAGAGGGACAGTAGGTCTATACAGTATGGAGAGGGACAGGTCTACACAGTATGGAGAGGGACAGTAGGTCTATACAGTGTGGAGAGGGACAGTAGGTCTATACAGTATGGAGAGGGACAGTAGATCTATACAGTATGGAGAGGGACAGTAGGTCTATACAGCGTGGAGAGGGACAGTATATCTACACAGCATGGAGAGAGACAGTAGGTCTATACAGTATGGAGAAGGACAGTAAGTCTACAGAGTATGGAGAGGGACAGTAGGTCTATACAGTATGGAGAGGGACAGTAGGTCTATACAGTATGGAGAGGGACAGTAGGTCTATACAGTATGGAGAGGGACAGTAGGTCTACACAGTATGGAGAGGGACAGGTCTACACAGTATGGAGAGGGACAGGTCTACACAGTATGGAGAGGGACAGGTCTACACAGTATGGAGAGGGACAGTAGGTCTATACAGTATGGAGAGGGACAGTAGGTCTATACAGTGTGGAGAGGGACAGTAGGTCTATACGGTATGGAGAGGGACAGTAGGTCTACAAAGCGTGGAGAGGGACAGTATATCTACACAGCATGGAGAGGGACAGTAGGTCTATACAGCGTGGAGAGGGACAGTATATCTACACAGCATGGAGAGAGACAGTAGGTCTATACAGTATGGAGAAGGACAGTAGGTCTACACAGTATGGAGAGGGACAGTAGGTCTATACAGTATGGAGAGGGACAGTAGGTCTATACAGTATGGAGAGGGACAGTAGGTCTATACAGTATGGAGAGAGACAGTAGGTCTACACAGTATGAGAGGGACAGTATATCTACACAGCATGGAGAGGGGCAGTAGGTCTATACAGTATGGAGAGGGACAGTAGGTCTATACAGCGTGGAGAGGGACAGTATATCTACACAGCATGGAGAGAGACAGTAGGTCTACACAGTATGGAGAGGGACAGGTCTACACAGTATGGAGAGGGACAGTAGGTCTATACAGTGTGGAGAGTGACAGTAGGTCTATACAGTATGGAGAGGGACAGTAGATCTATACAGTATGGAGAGGGACAGTAGGTCTATACAGCGTGGAGAAGGACAGTAGGTCTACACAGTATGGAGAGGGACAGTAGGACTATACAGTATGGAGAGGGACAATAGGTCTATACAGCGTGGAGAGGGACAGTAGGTCTATACAGCATGGAGAGAGACAGTAGGTCTATACAGCATGGAGAGGGACAGTAGGTCTATATGGTGTGGAGAGGGACAGTAGGTCTATACAGCGTGGAGAGGGACAGTAGGTCTATACAGCGTGGAGAGGGAAAGTAGGTCTATACAGCATGGAGAGGAAAAGTAGGTCTATACAGCATGGAGAGGGACAGTAGGTCTATAAAGTATGGAGAGGGACAGTAGGTCTATACAGCATGGAGAGGGACAGTAGGTCTATACAGCGTAGAGATGGACAGTAGGTCTATACAGCGTAGAGAGGCACAGTAGGTCTATACAGTGTGGAGAGGCACAGTAGGTCTATACAGTGTGGAGAGGGACAGTAGGTCTATACAGCGTGGAGAGGGTCAGTAGGTCTATACAGCGTGGAGAGGGACAGTAGGTCTATACAGCATGGAGAGGGACAGTAGGTCTATACAGTATGGAGAGGGACAGTAGGTCTATACAGCGTGGAGAGGGACAGTATATCTACACAGCATGGAGAGAGACAGTAGGTCTACACAGTATGGAGAGGGACAGGTCTACACAGTATGGAGAGGGACAGTAGGTCTATACAGTATGGAGAGGGACAGTAGGTCTATACAGCGTAGAGATGGACAGTAGGTCTATACAGCGTAGAGAGGCACAGTAGGTCTATACAGTGTGGAGAGGCACAGTAGGTCTATACAGTGTGGAGAGGGACAGTAGGTCTATACAGCGTGGAGAGGGTCAGTAGGTCTATACAGCGTGGAGAGGGACAGTAGGTCTATACAGCATGGAGAGGGACAGTAGGTCTATACAGTATGGAGAGGGACAGTAGGTCTATACAGCGTGGAGAGGGACAGTATATCTACACAGCATGGAGAGAGACAGTAGGTCTACACAGTATGGAGAGGGACAGGTCTACACAGTATGGAGAGGGACAGTAGGTCTATACAGTGTGGAGAGGGACAGTAGGTCTATACAGTATGGAGAGGGACAGTAGGTCTATACAGTATGGAGAGGGACAGTAGGTCTACACAGTGTGGAGAGGGACAGTAGGTCTATACAGTATGGAGAGGGACAGTAGGTCTATACAGCGTGAGAGGGACAGTATATCTACACAGCATGGAGAGAGACAGTAGGTCTACACAGTATGGAGAGGGACAGGTCTACACAGTATGGAGAGGGACAGTAGGTCTATACAGTATGGAGAGGGACAGTAGGTCTATACAGTATGGAGAGGGACAGTAGGTCTATACAGCATGGAGAGGGACAGTATATCTACACAGCATGGAGAGAGACAGTAGGTCTATACAGTATGGAGAAGGACAGTAAGTCTACACAGTATGGAGAGGGACAGTATGTCTATACAGTATGGAGAGGGACAGGTCTACACAGTATGGAGAGAGACAGTAGGTCTACACAGTATGGAGAGGGACAGGTCTACACAGTATGGAGAGGGACAGTAGGTCTACACAGTATGGAGAGAAACAGTAGGTCTACACAGTATGGAGAGAGACAGTAGGTCTACACAGTATGGAGAGAGACAGTAGGTCTATACAGCATGGAGAGGGACAGTATATCTACACAGCATGGAGAGAGACATTAGGTCTACACAGTATGGAGAGGGACAGGTCTACACAGTATGGAGAGGGACAGTAGGTCTATACAGTATGGAGAGGGATAGTAGGTCTATACAGTATGGAGAGGGACAGTAGATCTATACAGTATGGAGAGGGACAGTAGGTCTATACAGCGTGGAGAGGGACAGTATATCTACACAGCATGGAGAGGGACAGTAGGTCTACACAGTATGGAGAGGGACAGGTCTACACAGTATGGAGAGGGACAGTAGGTCTATACAGTGTGGAGAGGGACAGTAGGTCTATACAGTATGGAGAGGGACAGTAGATCTATACAGTATGGAGAGGGACAGTAGGTCTATACAGCGTGGAGAGGGACAGTATATCTACACAGCATGGAGAGGGACAGTAGGTCTATACAGTATGGAGAGGGACAGTAGGTCTATACAGCGTGGAGTGGGACAGTATATCTACACAGCATGGAGAGGGACAGTAGGTCTATACAGCGTAGAGATGGACAGTAGGTCTATACAGCGTAGAGAGGCACAGTAGGTCTATACAGTGTGGAGAGGCACAGTAGGTCTATACAGTGTGGAGAAGGACAGTAGGTCTATACAGCGTGGAGAGGGACAGTAGGTCTATACAGTATGGAGAGGGACAGTAGGTCTATACAGCGTGGAGAGGGACAGTATATCTACACAGCATGGAGAGAGACAGTAGGTCTACACAGTATGGAGAGGGACAGGTCTACACAGTATGGAGAGGGACAGTAGGTCTATACAGTGTGGAGAGGGACAGTAGGTCTATACAGTATGGAGAGGGACAGTAGGTCTATACAGTATGGAGAGGGACAGTAGGTCTACACAGTGTGGAGAGGGACAGTAGGTCTATACAGTATGGAGAGGGACAGTAGGTCTATACAGCGTGGAGAGGGACAGTATATCTACACAGCATGGAGAGAGACAGTAGGTCTACACAGTATGGAGAGGGACAGGTCTACACAGTATGGAGAGGGACAGTAGGTCTATACAGTATGGAGAGGGACAGTAGGTCTATACAGTATGGAGAGGGACAGTAGGTCTATACAGCATGGAGAGGGACAGTATATCTACACAGCATGGAGAGAGACAGTAGGTCTATACAGTATGGAGAAGGACAGTAAGTCTACACAGTATGGAGAGGGACAGTATGTCTATACAGTATGGAGAGGGACAGGTCTACACAGTATGGAGAGAGACAGTAGGTCTACACAGTATGGAGAGGGACAGGTCTACACAGTATGGAGAGGGACAGTAGGTCTACACAGTATGGAGAGAAACAGTAGGTCTACACAGTATGGAGAGAGACAGTAGGTCTACACAGTATGGAGAGAGACAGTAGGTCTATACAGCATGGAGAGGGACAGTATATCTACACAGCATGGAGAGAGACATTAGGTCTACACAGTATGGAGAGGGACAGGTCTACACAGTATGGAGAGGGACAGTAGGTCTATACAGTATGGAGAGGGATAGTAGGTCTATACAGTATGGAGAGGGACAGTAGATCTATACAGTATGGAGAGGGACAGTAGGTCTATACAGCGTGGAGAGGGACAGTATATCTACACAGCATGGAGAGGGACAGTAGGTCTACACAGTATGGAGAGGGACAGGTCTACACAGTATGGAGAGGGACAGTAGGTCTATACAGTGTGGAGAGGGACAGTAGGTCTATACAGTATGGAGAGGGACAGTAGATCTATACAGTATGGAGAGGGACAGTAGGTCTATACAGCGTGGAGAGGGACAGTATATCTACACAGCATGGAGAGGGACAGTAGGTCTATACAGTATGGAGAGGGACAGTAGGTCTATACAGCGTGGAGTGGGACAGTATATCTACACAGCATGGAGAGGGACAGTAGGTCTATACAGCGTAGAGATGGACAGTAGGTCTATACAGCGTAGAGAGGCACAGTAGGTCTATACAGTGTGGAGAGGCACAGTAGGTCTATACAGTGTGGAGAAGGACAGTAGGTCTATACAGCGTGGAGAGGGACAGTAGGTCTATACAGCGTGGAGAGGGACAGTAGGTCTATACAGCATGGAGAGGGACAGTAGGTCTATACAGTATGGAGAGGGACAGTAGGTCTATACAGCGTGGAGAGGGACAGTATATCTACACAGCATGGAGAGAGACAGTAGGTCTACACAGTATGGAGAGGGACAGGTCTACACAGTATGGAGAGGGACAGTAGGTCTATACAGTGTGGAGAGGGACAGTAGGTCTATACAGTGTGGAGAGGGACAGTAGGTCTATACAGTATGGAGAGGGACAGTAGATCTATACAGTATGGAGAGGGACAGTAGGTCTATTCAGCGTGGAGAGGGACAGTATATCTACACAGCATGGAGAGGGACAGTAGGTCTATGCAGTATGGAGAGGGACAGTAGGTCTATACAGCGTGGAGAGGGACAGTATATCTACACAGCATGGAGAGAGACAGTAGGTCTACACAGTATGGAGAGGGACAGGTCTACACAGTATGGAGAGGGACAGTAGGTCTATACAGTGTGGAGAGGGACAGTAGGTCTATACAGTATGGAGAGGGACAGTAGATCTATACAGTATGGAGAGGGACAGTAGGTCTATACAGCGTGGAGAGGGACAGTATATCTACACAGCATGGAGAGAGACAGTAGGTCTATACAGTATGGAGAAGGACAGTAAGTCTACACAGTATGGAGAGGGACAGTAGGTCTACACAGTATGGAGAGAGACAGTAGGTCTACACAGTATGGAGAGGGACAGGTCTACACAGTATGGAGAGGGACAGGTCTACACAGTATGGAGAGGGACAGTAGGACTATACAGTATGGAGAGGGACAGTAGGTCTATACAGTATGGAGAGGGACAGTAGGTCTATACAGCGTGGAGAGGGACAGTAGGTCTATACAGCGTGGAGAGGGACAGTAGGTCTATACAGCGTGGAGAGGGACAGTGGGTCTATACAGTATGGAGAGGGACAGTAGGTCTATACAGTATGGAGAGGGACAGTAGGTCTATACGGCGTGGAGAGGGACAGTATATCTACACAGCATGGAGAGAGACAGTAGGTCTAAACAGTATGGAGATGGACAGGTCTACACAGTATGGAGAGGGACAGTAGGTCTATACAGTATGGAGAGGGACAGTAGGTCTATACAGTATGGAGAGGGACAGGTCTACACAGTATGGAGAGGGACAGTAGGTCTATACAGTGTGGAGAGGGACAGTAGGTCTATACAGTATGGAGAGGGACAGTAGATCTATACAGTATGGAGAGGGACAGTAGGTCTATACAGCGTGGAGAGGGACAGTATATCTACACAGCATGGAGAGAGACAGTAGGTCTATACAGTATGGAGAAGGACAGTAAGTCTACAGAGTATGGAGAGGGACAGTAGGTCTATACAGTATGGAGAGGGACAGTAGGTCTATACAGTATGGAGAGGGACAGTAGGTCTATACAGTATGGAGAGAGACAGTAGGTCTACACAGTATGGAGAGGGACAGGTCTACACAGTATGGAGAGGGACAGGTCTACACAGTATGGAGAGGGACAGGTCTACACAGTATGGAGAGGGACAGTAGGTTTATACAGTATGGAGAGGGACAGTAGGTCTATACAGTGTGGAGAGGGACAGTAGGTCTATACAGTATGGAGAGGGACAGTAGGTCTACAAAGCGTGGAGAGGGACAGTATATCTACAGAGCATGGAGAGGGACAGTAGGTCTATACAGCGTGGAGAGGGACAGTATATCTACACAGCATGGAGAGAGACAGTAGGTCTATACAGTATGGAGAAGGACAGTAGGTCTACACAGTATGGAGAGGGACAGTAGGTCTATACAGTATGGAGAGGGACAGTAGGTCTATACAGTATGGAGAGGGACAGTAGGTCTATACAGTATGGAGAGAGACAGTAGGTCTACACAGTATGAGAGGGACAGTATATCTACACAGCATGGAGAGGGACAGTAGGTCTATACAGTATGGAGAGGGACAGTAGGTCTATACAGCGTGGAGAGGGACAGTATATCTACACAGCATGGAGAGAGACAGTAGGTCTACACAGTATGGAGAGGGACAGGTCTACACAGTATGGAGAGGGACAGTAGGTCTATACAGTGTGGAGAGTGACAGTAGGTCTATACAGTATGGAGAGGGACAGTGATCTACACAGTATGGAGAGGGACAGTAGGTCTATACAGCGTGGAGAAGGACAGTAGGTCTACACAGTATGGAGAGGGACAGTAGGACTATACAGTATGGAGAGGGACAATAGGTCTATACAGCGTGGAGAGGGACAGTAGGTCTATACAGCATGGAGAGAGACAGTAGGTCTATACAGCGTGGAGAGGGACAGTAGGTCTATACGGTGTGGAGAGGGACAGTAGGTATATACAGCATGGAGAGGGACAGTAAGTCTATACAGCGTAGAGATGGACAGTAGGTCTATACAGCGTAGAGAGGCACAGTAGGTCTATACAGTGTGGAGAGGCACAGTAGGTCTATACAGTGTGGAGAGGGACAGTAGGTCTATACAGCGTGGAGAGGGTCAGTAGGTCTATACAGCGTGGAGAGTGACAGTAGGTCTATACAGCATGGAGAGGGACAGTAGGTCTATACAGTATGGAGAGGGACAGTAGGTCTATACAGCGTGGAGAGGGACAGTATATCTACACAGCATGGAGAGAGACAGTAGGTCTACACAGTATGGAGAGGGACAGGTCTACACAGTATGGAGAGGGACAGTAGGTCTATACAGTGTGGAGAGGGACAGTAGGTCTATACAGTATGGAGAGGGACAGTAGATCTATACAGTATGGAGAGGGACAGTAGGTCTATACAGCGTGGAGAGGGACAGTATATCTACACAGCATGAAGAGGGACAGTAGGTCTATACAGTATGGAGAGGGACAGTAGGTCTATACAGCGTGGAGAGGGACAGTATATCTACACAGCATGGAGAGAGACAGTAGGTCTACACAGTATGGAGAGGGACAGGTCTACACAGTATGGAGAGGGACAGTAGGTCTATACAGTATGGAGAGGGACAGTAGGTCTACACAGCGTGGAGAGGGACAGTATATCTACACAGCATGGAGAGGGACAGTAGGTCTATACAGCGTGGAGAGGGACAGTAGGTCTATACAGCGTGGAGAGGGACAGTAGGTCTATACAGTATGGAGAGGGACAGTAGGTCTATACAGCGTGGAGAGGGACAGTATATCTACACAGCATGGAGAGAGACAGTAGGTCTACACAGTATGGAGAGGGACAGGTCTACACAGTATGGAGAGGGACAGTAGGTCTATACAGTATGGAGAGGGACAGTAGGTCTATACAGTATGGAGAGGGACAGTAGGTCTATACAGCGTGGAGAGGGACAGTATGTCTACACAGCATGGAGAGAGACAGTAGGTCTATACAGTATGGAGAAGGACAGTAGGTCTACACAGTATGGAGAGGGACAGTAGGTCTATACAGTATGGAGAGGGACAGTAGGTCTATACAGTATGGAGAGGGACAGGTCTACACAGTATAGAGAGAGACAGTAGGTCTACACAGTATGGAGAGGGACAGGTCTACACAGTATGGAGAGGGACAGTAGGTCTACACAGTATGGAGAGAGACAGTAGGTCTACACAGTATGGAGAGAGACAGTAGGTCTATACAGCGTGGAGAGGGACAGTATATCTACACAGCATGGAGAGAGACAGTAGGTCTACACAGTATGGAGAGGGACAGGTCTACACAGTATGGAGAGGGACAGTAGGTCTATACAGTATGGAGAGGGACAGTAGGTCTACACAGCGTGGAGAGGGACAGTATATCTACACAGCATGGAGAGGGACAGTAGGTCTATACAGCGTGGAGAGGGACAGTAGGTCTATACAGCGTGGAGAGGGACAGTAGGTCTATACAGCGTGGAGAGGGACAGTAGGTCTATACAGCGTGGAGAGGGACAGTGGGTCTATACAGTATGGAGAGGGACAGTAGGTCTATACAGTATGGAGAGGCACAGTAGGTCTATACAGCATGGAGAGGGACAGTAGGTCTATACAGCGTGGAGAGGGACAGTAGGTCAATACAGCATGGAGAGAGACAGTAGGTCTATACAGCGTGGAGAGGGACAGTAGGTCTATACAGTGTGGAGAGGTTCCGTTTTAGGACCACTATTGTTTTCACTATATATTTTACCTCTTGGGGATGTTATTCGAAAACATAATGTTAACTTTCACTGCTATGCGGATGACACACAGCTGTACATTTCAATGAAACATGGTGAAGCCCCAAAATTGCCCTCGCTAGAAGCCTGTGTTTCAGACATAAGGAAGTGGATGGCTGAAAACGTTTTACTTTTAAACTCGGACAAAACAGAGATGCTTGTTCTAGGTCCCAAGAAACAAAGAGATCTTCTGTTAAATCTGACAATTCATCTTGATGGTTGTAAAGTCGTCTCAAATAAAACTGTGAAGGACCTCGGCGTTACTCTTGACCCTGATCTCTCTTTTGACGAACATATCAAGACTGTTTCAAGGACAGCTTTTTTCCATCTACGTAACATTGCAAAAATCAGAAATTTTCTGTCCAAAAATGATGCAGAAAAATTAATCCATGCATTTGTTACTTCTAGGTTAGACTACTGCAATGCTCTATTTTCCGGCTACCCGGATAAAGCACTAAATAAACTTCAGTTAGTGCTAAATACGGCTGCTAGAATCCTGACTAGAACCAAGAAATTTGATCATATTACTCCAGTGCTAGCTTCCCTACACTGGCTTCCTGTTAAGGCAAGGGCTGATTTCAAGGTTTTACTGTTAACCTATAAAGCGTTACATGGGCTTGCTCCTACCTATCTTTCCGAGTTGGTCCTGCCGTACATACCAATACGTACGCTACGGTCACAAGACGCAGGCCTCCTAATTGTCCCTATAATTTCTAAGCATACAGCGGGAGGCAGGGCTTTCTCCTATAGATCTCCATTTTTATGGAACAGTCTGCCTACCCATGTGAGAGACGCAGACTCGGTCTCAACCTTTAAGTCTTTACTGAAGACTTATCTCTTCAGTAGGTCATATGATTGAGTGTAGTCTGGCCCAGGAGTGTGAAGGTGAACGGAAAGGCTCTGGAGCAACGAACAGCCCTTGCTGTCTCTGCCGGGCCGGTTCCCCTCTCCACTGGGGTTCTCTGCCTCTAACCCTGTTGCAGGGGCTGAGTCACTGGCTTGCTGGTGCTCTTTCATGCCGTCCCTGGGAGGGGTGCGTCACTTGAGTGGGTTGAGTTACTGACGTGATCTTCCTGTCTGGGTTGGCGCCCCCCCTTGGTTTGTGCTGTGGTGGAGACCTCTGTGGGCTATACTCGGCCTTGTCTCAGGATTGTAAGTTGGTGGTTGAGGATATCCCTCTAGTGGTGCGGGGCTGTGCTTTGGCAGAGTGGGTGGGGTTATATCCTTCCTGTTTGGCCCTGTCCGGGGTTTCTTCGGATGGGGCCACAGTGTCTCCGGACCGCTCCTGTCTCAGCCTCCAGTATTTATGCTGCAGTAGTTTATGTGTCGGGGGCTGGGGTTAGTTGGTTATACCTGGAGTACTTCTCCTGTCTTATCCAGTGTCCTGTGTGAATTTAAGTATGCTCTCTCTAATTCTCTCGTTCTCTCTTTCTCTCTGAGAACCTGAGCCCTAGGACCATACGTCAGGACTACCGGGCATGATGACACCTTGCTGTCCCCAGTCCGCCTGGCCTTGCTGCTATTCCAGTTTCAACTGTTCTGCCTGCGGTTACGAAACCCCTACCTGTCCCAGACCTGCTGTTTTCAACTCTTAATGATCGGCTATGAAAAGCCAACTGAGAGACCTGAGCACCTAGGACCATACGTCCGGGACTACCGGCCGTGGTGACTCCTTGCTGTCCCCAGTCCGCCTGGCCTTGCTGCTATTCCAGTTTCAACTGTTCTGCCTGCGGTTATGGAACCCCTACCTGTCCCAGACCTGCTGTTTTCAACTCTTAATGATCGGCTATGAAAAGCCAACTGAGATTTATTCCTGATTATTATTTGACCATGCTTGTCACTTATGAACATTTTTGAACATCTTGGCATGGTTCTGTTATAATCTTCACCCGGCACAGCCAGAAGAGGACTGGCCACCCCTCATAGCCTGGTTCCTCTCTAGGTTTCTTCCTAGGTTTTCGCCTTTCTAGGGAGTTTTTCCTAGCCACCGTGCTTCTACACCTGCATTACTAGCTGTTTGGGGTTTTAGGCTGGGTTTCTGTACAGCACTTCGAGATATTAGCTGATGTAAGAAGGGCTATATAAAATAAAATTGATTGATTGATTGAGAGGGACAGTAGGTATATACAGTGTGGAGAGGGACAGTAGGTCTATACAGCGTGGAGAGGGACAGTAGGTCTATACAGTGCGGAGAGGGACAGTAGGTCTATACAGTGTGGAGAGGGACAGTAGGTCTATACAGCGTGGAGAGGGAAAGTAGGTCTATACAGCATGGAGAGGGAAAGTAGGTCTATACAGCATGGAGAGGGACAGTAGGTCTATAAAGTATGGAGAGGGACAGTAGGTCTATACAGCATGGAGGGGGACAGTAGGTCTATACAGCGTAGAGATGGACAGTAGGTCTATACAGCGTAGAGAGGCACAGTAGGTCTATACAGTGTGGAGAGGCACAGTAGGTCTATACAGTGTGGAGAGGGACAGTAGGTCTATACAGCGTCGAGAGGGTCAGTAGGTCTATACAGCGTGGAGAGGGACAGTAGGTCTATACAGCATGCAGAGGGACAGTAGGTCTATACAGTATGGAGAGGGACAGTAGGTCTATACAGCGTGGAGAGGGACAGTATATCTACACATCATGGAGAGAGACAGTAGGTCTACACAGTATGGAGAGAGACAGGTCTACACAGTATGGAGAGGGACAGTAGGTCTATACAGTGTGGAGAGGGACAGTAGGTCTATACAGTATGGAGAGGGACAGTAGGTCTATACAGTGTGGAGAGGGACAGTAGGTCTATACAGCGTGGAGAGGGACAGTAGGTCTATACAGCGTGGAGAGGGACAGTAGGTCTATACAGTGTGGAGAGGGACAGTATGTCTATACAGTTTGGAGAGGGACAGTAGGTCTATACAGCGTGGAGAGGGACAGTAGGTCTATACAGCGTGGAGAGGGAAAGTAGGTCTATATAGCATGGAGAGGGACAGTAGGTATATACAGTATGGAGAGGGACAGTAGGTCTATACAGCATGGAGAGGGACAGTAGGTCTATACAGCGTAGAGATGGACAGTAGGTCTATACAGTGTGGAGAGGGACAGTAGGTCTGTACAGTTTGGAGAGGGACAGTAGGTCTATACAGCGTGGAGAGGGACAGTAGGTCTATACAGCGTGGAGAGGGACAGTAGGTCTATACAGCATGGAGAGGGACAGTAGGTCTATACAGCGTGGAGAGGGACAGTAGGTCTATACAGCGTGGAGAGGCACAGTAGGTCTATACAGTGTGGAGAGGGACAGTAGGTCTATACAGCGTGGATAGGGACAGTAGGTCTATACATTGTGGAGAGGGACAGTAGGTCTACACAGTATGGAGAGGGACAGTAGGTCTATACAGCGTGGAGAGGGACAGTAGGTCTATACATTGTGGAGAGGGACAGTAGGTCTACACAGTATGGAGAGGGACAGTAGGTCTATACAGCAGGGAGAGGGACAGTAGGTCTATACAGCAGGGAGAGGGACAGTAGGTCTATACAGCATGGAGAGGGACAATAGGTCTATACAGCGTGGAGAGGGACAGTAGGTCTACACAGTATGGAGAGGGACAGTAGGTCTATACAGCGTGGAGAGGGACAGTAGGTCTATACATTGTGGAGAGGGACAGTAGGTCTACACAGTATGGAGAGGGACAGTAGGTCTATACAGCAGGGAGAGGGACAGTAGGTCTATACAGCAGGGAGAGGGACAGTAGGTCTATACAGCATGGAGAGGGACAATAGGTCTATACAGCGTGGAGAGGGACAGTAGGTCTACACAGCATGGAGAGGGAAAGTAGGTCTATACAGTATGGAGAGGGACAGTAGGTCTATACATCGTGGAGAGAGACAGTAGGTCTATACAGCGTGGAGAGGCACAGTAGGTCTATAAAGTGTGGAGAGGGACAGTAGGTCTATACAGCGTGGAGAGGGACAGTAGGTCTATACATTGTGGAGAGGGACAGTAGGTCTACACAGTATGGAGAGGGACAGTAGGTCTATACAGCAGGGAGAGGGACAGTAGGTCTATACAGCGTGGAGAGAGACAGTAGCTCTATACAGCGTGGAGAGAGACAGTCGGTCTATACAGCATGTGTTTCACTCAGTAAATCAATGGAGCAGGCAGTGGGCCGAGTGCTGCAGTCAGATATCTAAGGAGGTCAGTGTGTCTCTGATAACTTTTCCCCTGTGATCTCTCACTCCCTTTCTCTCCCCCTTCCCCTCTCTACCGCTCTCTCTCTTTCTATCTCTTTCTTTCTATATCCCCCTCTCTCTCTCTTCCCCCTCTACCTCTCTCTCTCTCTCTCTCTCTGCATCTCCAGGCTGTCAGTGACTTCTGTACAGATCCCAACACGTTTGTGCTCAACTCCACCCACTTCAACTCTGGGACCAGCTCAGGTGCAGTAGTGCATCTCACCACACTAACAAAGAGTCTCGGCTCATTTCATTCTTATAGCCTTTCATTTTGATGCTGAAATGCCCTGACACACTGTATTCATTGCTGATTGATGGTGTGCTGCTGTCCTCTGTCCTATCCAGACGTGTTGGATTATTACCTGACCTGCAGCAGACGTATGAACAGCCCATTCCAGCAGGTAGTAACTGTTCTCTGTAGATGCTGTGTCTCATGTAGTGGTGGTAGGGGGATCAGGGTTCCAATAACAAATGGACTCTTCTGAGTGGGCTGGACCAATGTAAATATATGGGGGTTAGTATTATTTCTGGGCAACTCTATAATTCCAACCCTGGTGGCACTGATATAGGACAGTAAGTAAACTTGTATTATCTGATAGGTACTAATCAGAATGTTTACAGAATATACAGTGTTAGCATGATGATGCTAAGCAATATTTTCAATGACCTGTTGTATGCAGCTGCTGACCCAGTCACAGAGGGCCCTTTCCAGCATCCACACACACCTCTCCAGCCTGGACCGGAACGCTCTCCCACAGGTCCCCAAGGCAGAGGTACGTCACACTGGACCAGGGTGCAACCCATGACACAAAGTGGCTGCCAAATATATCAAAGCACAGTGATATGTTTATGAAACTGAGTGTGATATTATCCTTACCTATTGTCGTTGTAGAAGTCACTCAGGGAGGTTCAGCAGATTCTCAATGCCACAGAGGGCAACTTTCACCAGCTAGTGGCGCTACTCAACTGTCGAGGTCTCAACAAGGTAGGCCTAGTGTTTAACATGGGGTGTAATGATCTCTGGTGTGTTCTTGCTGTTTTCTCAAATATTTTTGCTCTTTCTGTCTCTGTTTGTTAGGATTATATTGACTCTTTGAAAGGCCTGTGCTATGACGGGATGGAGGGATTGCTCTACCTCTCCCTCTACTCTTTCCTTTCGGCTCTGGCCTTCACTGCCATCCTCTGTTCCCTGCCCGGCGCCTGGAGAAGCTTCCCCAGGTGTGTGTGTCTGTGTGTGAGAGAGATAGAGAACGAGATATGTTATTGATGTCATAACGTTGTTGTTGATGTTGCTGACGTTTTCTACATCGTAGTTTAACATTTTCTCGGAACATGCTCAGCAGTAAGGTATGATTGTACTATATTGAGGTGCATCTATAGGTGTGGTTTGACGTACTGGATGAATGTGTAGTTCACTACTGTACCTCCAGGTCTGTCAGAGCTTCTGTCTGTCTGTAGTAAACAGCTTCCAGCTGTGTCACAGCCAGAAACATGAAGGGAAAAAAAGATTAAGGGATCAACAAGGGGTATACATTTTTTCTATTTGTGAATATTGATGTAAAATTAACAGGAGGTATGTATTCCAAAGGACATTGCTGAATGCACCATCACAAACCAATTCATTTAACATATTACTATTTTACCAAAAAAATGTTTTGTTTTCTTGTACTGTAGTGTAAAAGTGCACAGATGTTTTGGCTGTCTTCCACACATGTACAGTGTGTTCCATATCAGTTGCATAGGATGTCACAGGTTCATAGAAAGTGTTACCAAAACACACAATTCTTGTTCTCCTCTCCCCTCTCTCCGACGGGCGACAGTGATTCCGAGGAGTATGAAGATTCGGACAGCGAGAGCGAGGACCCCTTCACTTCCCATCAGGCACGTAGACAGCCGGCCGCGGGGTCTCAGCGAGGGGCCTTGCCCCCCTTCTATAATTACCAGGGGGCCGGGTGGACTCCCCCCTTTTCTAGCGCGCCGCCCCTCCCGTGAGTAACACAGACACAAAGACACACAGACAGACAGACAGAGTTGCCTCAGAGAGATCCCCCGGGAGTAAGATGAAGTTGCCCCTAGTCACTGATCTAAGGTCAGTTTTTTTACAGTAGTGGTTGAGGATGAAGACTTGGGGAGGGTAAGCTGATCCTAGATCTGTGCCTTGGTGCAACTTCAACTCGAAGCTCCCAACCGAAGCCAACAAGATCATGACACTCATATAGACCTAGTATAGAGTAGTGGAGCATGCATGAACACACAGACAGACCTACTGACTAAGTCTGCTCTGTTAACGAGCATAAGTAATAGATAGGCACAAAACAGAGACACACACATATTTACTTCACCACACCCTGTAATGTTAGCGTACATGAACACACATGGAAACCGTTTGACATAGGGAATACATTGGATATAGTTCTACCTCACACCCACCCATACATGTACAGTGATGGAGTCGTTAGAATCACTCTGCCTCCATATAGACACATAAGGATAGCTTCGTCAGGGGAAGGAAACACACGCAACGCAGACAGACACACAGACAGGTCTACTGTGGAGTGCAGGGTAGGCAGAGAAACAGACACACAGACAGGTCTACTGTGGACTGCAGGGTAGGCAGAGAAACAGACACACAGACAGGTCTACTGTGGACTGCAGGGTAGGCAGAGAAACAGACACACAGACAGGTCTACTGTGGACTGCAGGGTAGGCAGAGAAACAGACACACAGACAGGTCTACTGTGGACTGCAGGGTAGGCAGAGAAACAGACACACAGACAGGTCTACTGTGGACTGCAGGGTAGGCAGAGAAACAGACACACAGACAGGTCTACTGTGGACTGCAGGGTAGGCAGAGAAACAGACACACAGACAGGTCTACTGTGGACTGCAGGGTAGGCAGAGAAACAGACACAACTCCAGAAGTCTGTCTTTCTGTGTGTCTGTCTATCGGTCTGTCGAGCCTTCCAAGACAGACGTAGACCGGTCCGATCGATCACTCACAGATCTTGGGTGTGTTTCAAATGACACCCTATTCCCCATATAGTGCACTACTTTGGGCCAAGTATCCGAAAGTAGTGCACTATAAGGGGAATAGGGTCATTTGAGACACAGCCCTTAATACTGCGGCGATATGAGGCTCAGGTTGACCTAGGTAAAAAACCCATCACTCCCACCCACCATCCACACTGTGGTGTCCAAGTCTCATGTGATCAAGTCTCTCAATTTACTCTCACCTCTCTCTCTCTTTCTGTCTCTGTCTTTTATTATTTCTTTATCACTCCCTCTCTCTCGCTCTCTCTCACTGTCTTCCTCTCTCTTTCACTCTTTCTATACTTTGCAAGTCCAGTTAATGCCCTAAGAAGTGTACTTTCCTACCTTATGCCTTAGCATGTACAACATAACTAAATGCCAAGTCCAGTTGGTGTATACAGGCGCTGTAAACACTGTGATCATCAGTGTCCCTAGCCTAGATCTAATAGTAACAGTATCATGACCAAACTGCCCAGAGTAAAGTAACTCAGATTCCAGGCCCCAAATAAACAATAAGAATGCAGTGGACTCCTGATAAATGCTCTGGTTTGGGGCTGTCTGGAAAGCATGCACTAAAGTGGAGCATGTGGATATCCAGAGCAATTAAAAATGAATGTATTTTGATTGGGACTGGTGAAGTCTCAAGTTTTAAGTTGCAATGCACTTACATGTTGCACACAAATGTGCACTTCATCATTGTACATGAGTTTGCATTTCCCAAAGTGCACTTATCAGGAGTGGACTGTGTCTATAATATCCTTCTCCCCCATGCTGAAACCACCAGCTATCCCGCTGCCTACGTAGACATAGTGCCCTAATAACACTAATGCCACCAGTTATAAGGAGGTCCGCTTCTACATCACCATTTCGCTAATCGCTCTTCCTCCCGTTCTCTTCTTACCCCACCTCGGTTCCCTCCTTTGGCCCACCTACCTCTTTTCGTCTTTCTCAATGTCTCTCATCCCTTTTCCTCTCTCTCTCTCTCTCACTCATTATCCACTCCTGCTCCCCTTCCTCCTCTTCTGCCTCCTCCTCCTTTTCCTTTCGTTTCCTCTCTCTTTCTGTCTCTATACAGGACTCCAAACGTTTCCTCCAATGGCAACCCTGGCTATGAGAGCCTACCCCTGACTGACAGGCAGTCCCCACCCCCCTCTGTGAGTTCCTTTGTATTTGTGACATCCTAATCTGTGGCATTTGTCATCACTATGCGTGTAAACCGTCCCTCGAGGTGTTATTTGCCTGTACGTTTGTCGTTAGTCGATAATAAAATTCTGGATCTAACTAACTGGTGGTGGTGGTGGTAGTGATGGTCGGGGTGGGGGTGGTGGTAGCGGTGGTGGTGGTTGTGATGGTAGCGGTGGTGATGGTGGTGGTGTGGCTCCAACCTCACAGGACCCTGTAGACCAGGAGTGTAGGCATGGGTGGGCCTGGGTGGCGTAGGCCCATCCACATTTCTGCAGGCCCACCTACCAACTAAATTCTGTCTACGCACCTGCTGTAGGCTGGCATTCTACAGTGGGGGAAAAAGTATTTAGTCAGCCACCAATTGTGCAAGTTCTCCCACTTAAAAAGATGAGAGAGGCCTGTAATTTTCATCATAGGTACACGTCAACTATGACAGACAAATTGAGATTTTTTTTCTCCAGAAAATCACATTGTAGGATTTTTAATGAATTTATTTGCAAATTATGGTGGAAAATAAGTATTTGGTCACCTACAAACAAGCAAGATTTCTGGCTCTCACAGACCTGTAACTTCTTCTTTAAGAGGCTCCTCTGTCCTCCACTCGTTACCTGTATTAATGGCACCTGTTTGAACTTATCAGTATAAAAGACACCTGTCCACAACCTCAAACAGTCACACTCCAAACTCCACTATGGCCAAGACCAAAGAGCTGTCAAAGGACACCAGAAACAAAATTGTAGACCTGCACCAGGCTGGGAAGACTGAATCTGCAATAGGTAAGCAGCTGTGGGAGCAATTATTAGGAAATGGAAGACATACAAAACCACTGATAATCTCCCTCGATCTGGGGCTCCACGCAAGATCTCACCCCGTGGGGTCAAAATGATCACAAGAACGGTGAGCAAAAATCCCAGAACCACACGGGGGACCTAGTGAATGACCTGCAGAGAGCTGGAACCAAAATAACAATGCCTACCATCAGTAACATACTACGCCGCCAGGGACTCAAATCCTGCAGTGCCAGACGTGTCCCCCTGCTTAAGCCAGTACATGTCCAGGCCCGTCTGAAGTTTGCTAGAGTGCATTTGGATGATCCAGAAGAGGATTGGGAGAATGTCATATGGTCAGATGAAACCAAAATATAACTTTTTGGTAAAAACTCAACTCGTCGTGTTTGGAGGACAAAGAATGCTGAGTTGCATCCAAAGAACACCATACCTACTGTGAAGCATGGGGGTGGAAACATCATGCTTTGGGGCTGTTTTTCTGCAAAGGGACCAGGACGACTGATCCGTGTAAAGGAAAGAATGAATGGGGCCATGTATCGTGAGATTTTGAGTGAAAACCTCCTTCCATCAGCAAGGGCATTGAAGATGAAACGTGGCTCGGTCTTTCAGCATGACAATGATCCCAAACACACCGCCCGGGCAACGAAGGAGTGGCTTCGTAAGAAGCATTTCAAGGTCCTGGAGTGGCCTAGCCAGTCTCCAGATCTCAACCCCATAGAAAATCTTTGGAGGGAGTTGAAAGTCCGTGTTGCCCAGCGACAGCCCCAAAACATCACTGCTCTAGAGGAGATCTGCATGGAGGAATGGGCCAAAATACCAGCAACAGTGTGTGAAAACCTTGTGAAGACTTACAGAAAACGTTTGACCTGTGTCATTGCCAACAAAGGGTATATAACAAAGTATTGAGAAACTTTTGTTATTGACCAAATACTTATTTTCCACCATAATTTGCAAATAAATTCATTAACAATCCTACAATGTGATTTCCTGGATATTTTTTTCTCATTTTGTCTGTCATAGTTGACGTGTACCTATGATGAAAATTACAGGCCTCTCTCATCTTTTTAAGTGGGAGAACTTGCACAATTGGTGGCTGACTAAATACTTTTTTCCCCACTGTATTTTTTTTATTCAACTAACCTAAAGTATGTGTACTATCTCTTGAATGGGAAAGCTCACTTTCTTCCCCTAACAACTGACTCCGTCGGTTGTCACCTCTCTGACTCTGGACATGCTAGAAAGGATGTAAATACAGTGCTTTCTGACCACAAATCTGAGACCTAAACCTTGACCATTACCCTACCTTTGTCCTTTCTAGCATTACCATCCCAGTCCTAACTTTACAACAGTCCCTAGTGCTTGAGGTAGAAGTTGCCTCCATCCACCTCTGATCTGGGATCAGATTACCTGACACCCATTGTCTTAACCATTTGGAGGTAGACAAAACTGACCCTGCATCAGTGGTTGTGGATAACTTCTACCTCCTCTACCCCTGTTGTTGGGGGCATAACGTGACCACGTGAGTGCTCATCTTCATACGTGAGATGATTTTGAAACAAAGATGAATAATGGAGATTTCTTGTTGTTTTCTTGTCTCCCTTCTCTCTGTACACCCTCCTCTGTGGATCTTCAATGGCGGCTCCCCCTTATCCAATCAAAACGCTGTTTCTGAAAGTACAGTACTCTCCCAGCATGCTGACTGGTTACGGAGGTAGTCAAACACAACCCAACTCCGCCCATTCAAGGAACCTGTATTCACGTTGATTTTTTTTTATGTTTAAAAAAGTATAGAAAATGTTTTGTTTTCTTATGAATGGACACTTTACTGAGATGAAGAAAAAATAACTCATCCCCAAAAACTGAGCTTTATATGTAAATTAAAGGTGCGTAACATCAGTACCATGGAGTATTATGATTAAAATCACAAACAAACAAGGTTGAATGGACTGCTGTAGAACCTCAGAGTAAGCTAATGTCAGATAGTTACAGTAGGTAGCATGATTATGAAGAGGTCTGAACCAGGTTCACTCGGTCAAAGTCACCCCTTACAATCCCCTGTCTGTCCAGTGTCAACAGATGTGCGGCGAGCCAGAATGGTATTGACGTTACTACATTGTAGTTCTATATTTTTTAAATGTATCACCACTTTATTTTCACATTTTTATATCTATATATTGTTGTAGAGAAA
>NW_025534192.1:0-82500 GCF_020615455.1 Coregonus clupeaformis | reverse complement strand
CTCTGCTCTGTAGGGCAGCCATGATGACGTTGACGTCATAGTTCCCTGTGCCCAGCATCGAGCGGTGAGGGTTCACCACACATTGTGGAGCTAGCCTGGGGAGGAAGGGGTAAGAGGGGAACACATGGTAAAAACAGATTCACATGCTCTTGGAACTCATGGAGAATGTGTGGTGAGGTGCTCTTTGGATCACAGGCTTATATCAGTACTTGATGATTTACATTCAGAGATTGCATTTTGAAGAGACTGTGTGTTATCATTGACACAAAGAACCCTGTTTAGTTAAAGCAACCGCCCCCTACAGATGACATTACACACACATCGCCTGACCCAAGTGACCTCACCGCTTGCATATGTCATCTGCCGCCTCCTTGGTGAACACTTGCTCCTGCAGCACGTTGTTCAGAGCATGAATGGCGCACAACTCCAGTCGCTGCTTCTCATGGAATAACTCTCCTTCGCTCATAATAACCCTGTTGGACAAAATACACAAAACATTCGCATATTGACTGCAGCTGTTCAATACATTGTTGAATAACGTAAATGAACTTTCAACAAAACATCAGTGAAAAGGGCATGAATGAAACACTTTCCAGGGAGTAAAACAATAGCTATCTCCACTGTAATATTCTAGAAAAAACACGTGCATTCGAA
The DNA here is from genome assembly GCF_020615455.1 of Coregonus clupeaformis. Taxonomy (NCBI): domain Eukaryota; kingdom Metazoa; phylum Chordata; class Actinopteri; order Salmoniformes; family Salmonidae; genus Coregonus; species Coregonus clupeaformis. Next base: position 81,846 of record NW_025534192.1, on the reverse strand, counting down.
GTCCAATATAATACTTCTTCATGTCATTCATATATTAGCTAGCTAGCTAAATCCGTCGTTACCGTATTGGAAGTTGTCCGCAGTGTAATGGTCAAATAAAGTGGTGTATCAAAGTCAGTAATAGCTCTTTCAGTGCTCTTATTCCGTGACAAACAAAATAATAAAATGTACCTAGTGTACACGTAAATCTATTATACATAAACTTGCTGATTGTGCGATTTTACGCTCACAAGAACATGCTGGTGAATTCTCTACTAAGAATGAGAAACCGGAAGCTTGATTGTTGTTGTTCAGCTGTCACGCCCCGTAAATTGGAGCGAGCGTTGTTTTCGTCCCCGCTGAATTGCGCTGCAACGCGCATCAGGCTATCCAATCAGTGATTAGTGCGCGCTGAAAGCGAGGAACTATACGCGGTGACAGCAAAGATGGCGCGTCTTGAAAAGCCCATAGACTTAGATAGACATCGCATCATTTTATCTGTCCCATTATGGCGTCTGTGAGAGCAGGGGCAGCGCGATCTCCATTTTGAAGTAGTCCATTTTCTATGAGTTGGCAAACAAACTGAAAGTGTGCATACCACTGAGGTATAATAAGAACTGAAGACTGCATCTGAGATGTCCGCCCGTTGTTTTCAAGGTAATCTACTCACTTTCGCATATGCCTATTAATTTCATGGACCATCTATATCCGGGTTGCATCCGGTTTATACAGACCAACATCACATGCGCAGTAGCACTCAGTGCACACAGGGAGCAGCGCAAGCAGCGACGATGTCATCACGTCATCCAAAAACAGAGCAGACATTGGATGAATATAACATTTAAATATCTTCTGCTGTGAGTGATTGAAAGAAATCAGCCTCAGCGACAGTTATTTTAATAATTAATTGGATGTTTTGTGCACAAAGGTGATGACTAAGTGTCTTATTAGGATTTTTCAAATCTGTCTTCTCTATGTGGCAATGTATGGAAATTGTCTTTCTGGTCCTGGCTTCAGTTAAACTGCAGTACCGAAGCAAAACTGTAGGAGCAGTCGAAACCATGCTTCTAGTCCGGAACCATGGCCTCTTGGTTCATACTGCCACCTGGAGTGCGTTGTTTGAACAGGTATAAAGCTTGGCGATTTACTGCCACCTGCAGTTATGGAATGTTTGCTCACAAGTATAATGAATTGGCTGATCCCTCCTGGTGACCTGGTTGGAATTATGTGATCCTTCCTTAACCCATAGGAAGTCCCACCCAGTACCTACTTAAAAATGGTGAAAGTGCTCAATGGCGCTGCCCATTCTTAAAATATACTTTTAGGCACTAGAGTCCTCTATCTATCTCTATGGGAAAAAACACAAACATCTTGTCCAGATGAGCATTACAAGTTAGTGCCTTAGTATAAACTGTTGAACTGTTTGTGAATAAAAATTATTTAATTACTTTATTGTATTTCATTGTATTTGTACAACATCGTAATTAGCAGCCATAAAAATCACATTTGACAAAAATTATTAATCGAAAATCATTTTTTGATTGCTCCCTGTATCAGGGAAAATCTCTGTACAGTTTTCCTACTAATAATTCGAAGAGAACATCCAGAACCAGAATCCGAAAATAAGAACATGCAGACAATGTAGTGATGAGGCGCACTCTAGTGGTCAATAGAAATGCTGCAGGAAAAAGTATCAGTGGGGGTTGGGGGCCAAAACTTTCCCTTCCAAAATGATGGATACAAGGAATAATTTTAATGTAATCTTATTTGGAATGTACCTTTTCAAATCTCAGGGTGTATCAAGGTATCTTGAGGATGGCATTAATAATCACTCATCAACATTAATTTACTTTTAAACAACAGGCAGTTTTCTGTCTCTGGCACATGGTAGGAACTTTCCCGCTCTGGCCTTTTTGGCCATAGTTCTCCGGATGGTTGGTCAGGGCCAGGGGCTTTCAAATTCAGTCTGAGCTCATGTCCCCACAGTCACACACGGATGTCAGTAGACTGGGGTTGGCAGGCTGTGTTGTTTGCTGTTGTTTGTTTGTACGGGAGCAACAGTTACATTAGTTTTGCTGTGAGCTGTAAAAGTTTCCTCCCTGCAAGTAATACATGTGATAAGAGTCTTACAGGTACAGATATTTAACCCCTTATTATAATGCTGGATGCCAGTGCTTGATGGTTTGGTACCTAAACCATGAGCAAATAAATGTTTTACCTCATGCAAAAAGGGGTTACGCACCCAGATTTTAGTGTGCTGCTCACCAAAGTCATGAAGAGTGAAATGGTGATTTGTGGAAGAACATAAAAAAATAATGTGGACAGGTTTGAGAAATAGCTACATTTGTTGTAAATGCTTTGGAATGGATGGTGTTATGTGTGAACATTAGAATTAAGACCATATTGTTACACAAAGTTTATATTCTGGCAATTCCCAAGCATATCTAACATTTTGACTAATAGTTAATGCTTCTGATAGCACTGAAGGCTCTAAATTCTCTCTGATTTGTTGCATTCTAGCCTGGTTTCCATCTCTGTGTCTCTGTTCAGCTATTACATTCCAATCCTTGCCAAAGCAAATGACAGGAGTGGCAAGGAGTTGAATGTTAGCTAAAAAGACTGGTACCCAGACTAGTTGTATTCTATTAAAATCAAATCAAATTTGATTCGTCACATGCTTCGTAGACAACAGGTGTAGACTAACAGTGAAATGCTTGCTTACGGGTTATTTTCCAACAATACAGAGTTAAAGATCAAATAAAAAAATTAATAGAAATAGTGACACGAGGAATACATATGCAGTGAATAACGAGGGAGTTCCAGTACCAAGTCGATGTGCAGGTGTATGAGGTAATTGAGGTAGCTATGTATTGTACATATAGGTGGGCGTAAAGTGAATAGGCAACAGGATAGATAATAGACAGAAGCAGCAGCGTATGTGGTGAGTATGAAAGTGCGTGTGTGGCATCAGTATGCATGTGTGTGTGTATGTGTGTGTGTGGGCGTATGTAGTGTGTGTGTGTGTATGCACACTCTATGTGAGTGTGCATAGAGTCAGTGCAAGAGAGTTAGTGCAAAAAAGGGTCAATGCAGGTAGTCTGGGTTGCCATTTGATTAGCTATTTAGCAGTCTTGTTTAGAAGTCTTATATTTTACATTTTAGTCATTTAGCAGACGCTCTTATCCAGAGCGACTTACAGGAGCAATTAGGGTTAAGTGCCTTGCTTAAGGGCACATCGACAGATTTTTCACCTAGTCGGCTCGGGGATTAGAACCAGCGACCTTTCGGTTACTGGCACAACGCTCTTACCCACTAAGCTACCTACCTCTTATGGTTCGGGGTAGAAGCTGTTCAGGGTCTTGTTGGTTCCAGACTTGGTGCATAGATTTGATTTGATTGGTACAATTTTTTGGCCCTTCCTCTGAAACCGCCGTCTATAGAGATATAATAATAATATGCCATTTAGCAGACGCTTTTATTTTATATGTGTGCATACATTTTTACGTATGGGTGGTCCCGGGGATCAAACCCACTACCCTGGCGTTACAAGCGCCATGCTCTACCAATTGAGCTACAGAGGACCATTGTATGGCCGGATTAGGTTAACTGGGGTTAGGTTAAATTGAAGTTTAAAAAAAGTTTATATCGTGTGCGGCTGTCTGTCAAGATGAAGGCCTACCCTCTGGGTGGGTATGAGTTTTTCAAACGCACCTATGGCTTGGAAGCATTTTTGACATTCTCGGCTTTGGATGGCTGGTGGAAATGCCAAGTATGATGACGACAGAGCACCTACGATATGTGATTGGTCATGTCGGTTACGTTGTTTGTACACGTGTTGTATGGCTAAAATGCCGATTGGTTAAGACAACACAATTTCATTTGGGAGATCGTAGTTTTGTTCCGTGTCAACGAAAATAGTAGCTAGCTAGCTGCTCTAGCACTTGGCCACCGCATAACTTTAGTTAAAAACACTTTATTCCAGTAGCTCGCTTCCCTTCACCGCATACGTTATTTACCCCCAACAAGCAGGCTGTTTTTAGCAGAATAACGAACTGGAGTTTACTTGCTATAAGTGTATCGGAACTTTTGAGGAGAAGCATTTCAGCTAGCAAGCTGCAGCTGGATAACGCGTTAGCATAACTTGATCGCTTGCTTGGCCAGTCGAGATCTAAATAGTCGGTAATAACTGCATTTATTCACTAATTTGAGGTGTCGTGGACCACTTTCTCGTCAATCAAACATAAGCTGCAAACATTTATTAGTTGCTAACTACCGTTGCTATTTCGACGAGGATTACTGAGAGCTAGCTAGCCCCAGTCACCTGAATACTATTATTTTTCTGAAGACATGGTAAGTCATATTTGTTTACAAACACTTTCATAAATGGATACAATCATTGGTTATTTAGCTAGCTAACCTAGCAAGTCAATTGTTTGCCAGCTGTTTAGCTAACGTTAACTAACTAGTTAGCTAGCTAACTACAGTAACGTTACTTAGCCGAGACCTAACTTAGCTAGCTGGTGAAGTTGGGTAACTAACGTTAGTTGGTTGTTTGCTTGCTAACGTTAACTAGCTAGAGTTAGCTGATATAACGTTAGCTACGTTTTTTTTGCTGGGTAGTTCAGACAGTTGACACTTCTCCCGAACACATTTGAAATGGCAAACTGACCAACATAACTAACGGATTAACTTCTTCACGATTGTCAGCAAAGTAACTAACTATCATAACGTTAGCATACCCCACAGTTGGCGTATGTAGCTAGCTATGCAAGTTAGCTAGCTAACGTTAGTTAGCCAACCGATGATGATTTGGTTTGCTAGCTACCTAACGTTACGTTAGCTAGTTATATATCATACTTCCGTTCTTATATTTTTTAGCTAAATTGATGAGTTGTAATAAGAACTACATTAATCTGTCACACGATTGGGCGATTTAATGGTACAGTAGGTATTTGACTTGACAATGATGTGAGTTAGTAATTTTAGCCAGCAATGCTACCGTTAGCTAGCTTTCGGTTATGTTAATTAGCTAGGTAGCTACAACCTAGCCATTCTTTCTTTGTCAAATAAAGCTAACTTGATGTCCGTTTTGTATGGCTAGAAAATGCTAATAAAATATCCTAACTTTGACAGGTTTGTACATTTCTCAATGAAGTAAACGGCCAGACGTTGGTTGAAATCGCAGTTGTCAGTTGTGTGACAGATAGCTTATCCACTGCACTGCATGATGATATTATCGTGAATCACTACCTGGCCTGTAGCCGACTCAACTCCACGATTTACGATAGAGTTGAGCAGCGACTGGTGTGGGCACACTGGAGCTCCTTGGTCACATACAATTACGTTTTTTAAAATAAAAAAACTACTTCTTTCAGCATCCAAAGAATAGCCCGCAATTACGTTGAAAAATGTCGTGTGTAATTGTGGGCTATTCTTTGGGTGCTGAAATCAGTAGTTTTTTATTAAAATTGATTTGATGTGACTAAGGAGCTGCACTCTGCCCACACTAGTCGCAGCTCGGCTACCCGGCCTAAGGCTTATCAGACAGTAGCTAGCTACATTGATTCTGAGCCATCCTTTTTGGTGACAGCTTTACTGAAATATTCCCTATACCGAGATGTTCCTGTTATTAATGTGTTTGGGATCATGGGATGTGTAGGTGCCATTTCCACAGTATTTACCATATTTGCACCCTTCTGTTGGTAGTAGGACAGAATAGTAATATCTGTTTCTCTCTCATCCCCCCCCCCCCACACTTCTAGAACTCCAATGTAGAGAACTTGCCGCCCCAGGTTCTGCGTCTGGTGTACAAAGAGGTGTCTGCACTAGCTGCAGATCCCCCTGAGGGCATCAAGATCTACCCCAGCGAAGAAGACATCACAGAACTCCATACAGCCATCGAGGGACCAGGTAACTCATACCTCTGTGTCATGGGAAATATTTTGTCTGTATGGAGTACAGGTAATGTTTTACTTGCCCAATGGTCATGGTCACTTGCCCAAAAAACAAAAAAGGTCTGTTACACGCACAAATTGTTACAATTTCAAGTACCTTTCATTTTAACATTGTTTGAACCAACCGAGTGTGCTCACATACTCCCTTAAGACCTTCGCTTGAAAAACGAGTAAAAAGCGGAAATAGAACTGTTAGTCAATTTTGAGACGCAGTAGCCATTCCTCAAAATAGTCAGAATTAATCTAAGATAACTCTGTCATTAATTTTGACCTTTTTGCCAAGGAGATCTTAGTCACCCAATTTTACATCTAACTTAAGATGTTTGGTGCAGTATTTCTCAATGAAAATATTAAAATGAAAATGAGTCGTCTCTCTCGTTGAATGACAACAGAATTTACTGAAGAATCCCTACTGTTGGCCAATCACTAACAAAAAAAGTCACAAAATATTGTCTTAATATATGTACAAACTCTTCCGAACTGTTTCGGCTGGGAAGCATGCAGACGCCTTTACTCTGACAGACTTCTGATGAAAAGGATTAAAGTGTGTGTTAAAGTTAAGTATGAAGTAATGATCACAGATGTAAAATACTCCATAGAGGCATGAAATTTAAGAGGGTCTCCGGTACTTTTGTGTACTTTTTAGCCAGTAGTTCTGAAAGTATCGCTCAGCAGCCAAAAGTGGTACTTCGAAATTGCATACTATGTCACGTGCAGATATGTGCACCATGTCATATCGCTCTCTCGCTCTGCTGTGTGTATCTTGTTGCTAGCTGTCACACAAATGGCAAGGAGCTGAAGCTCATTGGCTGAAACTAATTGCTAGGGGCTGGCCCACGTGGGGTAAAATGTTGGGTAAATGGTGCAGCACAGCTTCCAGAAAAGTAGCTTTCAAACTAGAGATTTCGTGGCTAATTCAGGTTAGCACAAAACTAGAGACAGTTGGCACAATTAACAACTAAATCAAATGTTTAGGCCTATCTTCACTGTCTAAACTGGAAAACACTTAGGCCTACTTGAGTTGCAAGGTAATTTGTTAAATGAAGGACTGCAAGCGCCATTTGAGCCCTGACTTTTGCTACCGAAACAGGTGCGTCTTTCTCATCAATATCACTGCACGTTTAGACTACTCCTGTTTTAACAGGGTGTAATTTGCTTATTATTGGGAGTTGAGACGTTCAGTTGACACTATTCGAAAGCTATTTTCTTCCCTTTATAACTATTTGATACCTGCATTTTTTATTTTATTTTATTTTGCCCTGTCCTTGATTTGTGAGTGTAAACTTGGCGGTCAGGCTTCTGTTAAACATGGCGGTCAGGCTTTTGGTAAACATGGCGGTCAGGCTTCTGTTAAACATGAAACAAAGTAGACTAATGAATATGCTGTTTGCGTTCATCAAAACAATGTTTTTGTTGCATATTTTCATCTGTAACCTATTCTAAATGACACACTAGCAGTTCGCAAAATAGACTAGATGCATTTATTTTTTCCAAAACTGCAGCTCGTAGTTGGAACAGATATTTCCCTACTTTAATCAACCAGTCCATTTTGAATTTGTGATAAATCTGTCGTGCTTTGGCGAGGAATGTAGCTTGTCTACGGTTTTGTTTGTGTATGCTATCAGTTAGATCCATTTTTATAGGCAGTAAGTTCTATAGTCCTAATGGGAGCTTGGGTGCCCAACGCGTTTGTGTGGCGGGAGCGGTCGGATCTAAATTGAGTTAGACACATAATGGAGGTAAAAGAGAATGTAGGGAGCACTGTGTGATCACTTGGCTTGATTTCTTTTTTGTTGCGAGTCGCTTATGCACATGAACAAATGGAACACTAGAGTTGACTTGAATGAACACTACTCTTCAGGACAAAATGTCACATGTCCGTTCGGCCAGCCACAAAGCAGATTCCACCTTCCCCACTGTTCAGTTTACCTGCCCTGGGCAACTGTTAATGTCAACCTCTGCTTGACGTGGTTTATTTATTGTGCTTCTATAGAAGGAACCCCGTTTGCCGGGGGTGTTTTCCGAATGCGCCTGGTCTTGGGGAAGGACTTCCCTGCTGCACCTCCGAAGGGCTACTTCCTAACCAAGATCTTCCACCCAAATGTGGGCCACAAGGGAGAGATCTGTGTTAACGTCCTGAAGAGGGACTGGAGGGCAGAGCTGGGACTCAGACATGTATTACTGGTAAGAGACATTTAAACATCTCTATTGGTGGTTCTTAATAATCCAAAATAGCAATGGGTGAAAGAAAATATTGTATCTAGTGCATTTTATAGTAACATTTTGTATAGTCATCTCTGCTTGGTTCAAGGAAAACCTTGAAATATACCCTGATGACTCACTGGTGTTCTCTCTCTCCCTTCAGACTATCAAGTGCCTTATGATCCATCCCAACCCAGAGTCGGCTCTCAACGAGGAGGCGGGGCGTCTGCTCCTAGAGGACTATACAGAGTATGCGTCCCGTGCTCGCCTCCTCACTGAGATCCATGCCATGGGGGGGCACGGGGGGACGTCGGGAGTGCCTCAGGACCCCGCCGATGGCCCCCAGCCCAAAAAACACGCAGGGGACCCTACCAAGAGGGCGATGGGGCCAGGGGTTGCCCCTTCTGCAGCTCTGGGTAACGGAGCCAATGGAAGCAGTAGTAGCAGCAATAGTAATGTTGTAGGGAAGAAGAAAACGGATAAAAAGCGAGCGTTGAGGCGACTCTAATGCTGCTAGGAGACTTCTCAGTGTGTGTGTGTGTGTGTGTGTAAATATTGAAGTGATCAGACTGCTTTTTTGTTCCACTCTCCCTGACTCTTTCTATCCCCCTGACTCAGTACTGTCCCTTTTGTACTCATTGCATCTTGTATCCCTGTTCATTCCTTATTCCCATATATTCTCCTCCCAATCTCCTGTGGATAAATCCATTTGCATTCAATCACTTTTTGACAGCACCCCATTTTGATTTTAATGAAACCTTCCATACATATTTGCCCATTGTAGAAGTGCTCAGAAAGTGACTTTTTGGACCTGAATGCCAAAACATGCAAGAGATATGTGTTCATATTTGACCCCTTTTGCATACCCGCACCATACAATGACATCCATGTCTTCATCACTGGAAAAGATAAACGGTTGAGATTTGATATAATTTAAAAGCTTACAAACAGGGTTGTCAGACTACTTAATAATTTATTGGGGGAACAAATGTTTTGTAATAAGTATTTTATTCAAAAAATGTGACATGGATGTCTCGTGGTAGGGTGGGGTATGCAAAATGTTTTGGCATTCAGGTCCAAAAAGTCACTTTCTGACCACTTCTTCCATGGGCCATCTTGTATGGAAAGTTTTGTTTAAAACAAACGGGATGTTGTCAAAAAGGGATTGATTCAAATGGATTTACCGCTGTTTGTTAGTAAGGAACCATGGAGAGAACTATCATGATCTAAGAGAGGTTTTATTGTGTATCACACACAGCACTAGTGATTGTGTGTGTATGTCATGCAGTAGCAAACAGTAGCAACCCTGCTCAAGATTGTTTTGGCTTCAGTCTGACTCATCTCCCCTATCTGAAATCAGGCTTCTTTCTGTTCAGTGTTCACTAAACAAAATGTCTTAGATATTTTGCAGGAACAGAAAATGCCTCTTTCTATCCCCCAATTGCCCCCCCCCCCCTTCTTGACCTGGCTCCTGTTGCTGAAATGGTACTGTGTACTGCCCAGCTAGCCTCGTGTTAGGAAACTGTGCTAAGATGTTTTGTCATGTCTGAGTAGAGTTACCTTATACGAAATCAGGTTGTCGTGCTTGAATAGCAGGAAGGGAGTAAGGGTGGAGGACCTATTAGAAGATGATTCTACTTTTTTGGTTCATAGTGTAACAAAACATGATGATGGTCATTCATTGGATGGTCAAATGAGGAAGCAACAATGAGCAGTTTTCCTAGAAAATGTTTGTCTAGTAGTGATTGAAATGAGAGGGACACGAAGGGAGCAACATTTGGTCTGATTATTACTTTAAAAAATGTATTTCACCCCTTTTTTTTTGTACACGTTTCTCCCCCTGTATGACTTCTGTTTCTACGTTTTTACATAACTGTCATTGTTTTGTTTGTTCTTTCATTGTCCAGTATTTGCAAGAGTGGTTTTAAAGTGACATGCCTATATTCAGATGTCTTGGTGCGTGTATGGAGAAGTAGATTATTGGCCATACAGGAGTAGGTTAGGGTGCAGGATTGTGCATATCATGGATTATTCATTATATCCCATATATAATGATGGATCTTTTTTTTTTATGGTCATAGATGCACATCTGGTCTTTAGTACTAATTTGCCAAATCTTTTAATTTGTATGGATCAAATACCTGCTCCGGTCGTATGCACTATCCAGCTCCTATCATGTTCCCATATGGGCCATATTTGGAAAAACAATGTATTTCTCAACAGGGAAACCTCAACAGATTTGATAAAAAGGAACTCCCCACTCGATGCGCTCATCTGGCTGCGTTTCCTGGGCATGTTTTCTCCCTCAGTTCTAAATGCATGTTGGCGCCTACATTTCCCAGGGAAACACTCAACCATTGTCTTTTACTTAGGTGGGAAAAGGTGCCTGGGAAACAGTCATTGTGCGAAACTTAACGGGTGGGTATTTTTGTGTCCATTTTAAGTTATTTAAATTAATAAATGAGAATTATTTGGGGGAAAAAAGTGAAAAATGAATCATTTAGTTCGTTCTTCAGTGTGTTGGTAAGATATGGAATATATTATGGTGGGGAAGTGAGAAATTAGATTTTTAGAGTGCCCCAAATGTAGGCTGTCTATCTGGGGCATATTAATAGTATAAACAGGATTTATTTCCCCTTCATCTGCAAAGGTCTGAGAACACAGGATGGGTGAAAAAGCAACAAGGGAGACGAGTCGAGGGAGGGAGCCACTTTACACTGTTGAGCTCCACCGATGTTGTCATGAATTCCATGCACACCTGTGTAGTCTAGTGGAAAGTGCCCCCAGCCAGCAGGCTGTCATTTGACATACGTAATGAAGGGCTCCTTCCTCTGGCCTGACTGCAGTAAGCAGCATGCAAAGCAACCAGCCACCCACCTGGGTGGAAATAGCTGCCTGACATCCTGGTAATTACCATCAGGCCCTCAGACACCTGGGGTTTGGGATTGATGTGACACTATGAAACCCCCCGTTTAGAAATGTTTTTCACCTTCTAGGACCCCGCTCGGTGTAGAGGTTGATTCAACCGTCTATCGGAGTACCTTAGCACCTTGACGATTATGGGGATAGAAAATACGGAGTGGCTGCGGATCCAACTTTTCTGGCACCGTCTTCCCAACAGCTAAAGGTCCCGAAGCTTCTGCGCATTTTGCGGAATTATCTACACAAAGTCTCGGCTCTACTCATAAAGGACAGGCTACTCTGGCGAATGGTGCTCGTTTAGATAAAGTTAGATCAAAGCTGAAACAATGTCTGCAAATACATAATTATAGTATCCTACATAATCAAATATAATAGCATAATATAATGTTACTGTAAGACAAACACCACCTAATTTATTATGAGATTATGGTTGCATTTTTCTCCAACTCAACAGCGCGCCACTAGGTAAAATATGTGCTTTGATTTTTAACTAAGCACAGCTAGGCTATGCTACAGTTTTAACACAAATTCGCTCACTGTACATAAAACACTGTAGGCTACTTCGAAACAACACTAACTCAAGAAGATCTAAAAATGCATATCCCCATGAAACTGGTAAAATGGTAGGTATGCAGGTACTGCATAAACGTTTCACTGGTAATACTTGAATTATAAATCCCGATTGACAGTAGAAATGTGAAGGGAGGTTCTCTACGAGTAGATCAGAGACTGTAAACTACAGAACCTTGCACAGGTGCAGAAGCTTTGGGGCCTTTAACTGTCGGGAAGAGGGGTTCAGAAAAGTCTTATCCACAGCCTCTGCCTAGAAAATGGGTGTGTTCGGGTGGTAAGCCTAACGAAGCCGACTGTAGACGAAAGTCGTCGGGTGAAGTCTGGGGAGGTGCGACTGCCGAAAGTCGGACACTAGTGGTTTTCCAACAGCAAGGCTCGGATCAACATGGCAGTGTCAACATAGCTGCTGTTGTTTACAAAAGTTTTTCTGAATAAATGTCGAAATAAACTTTTCTATATCACACACTCACAAACTGAAAACATAACGTGTGTAAATGTAATTGCTTTGAAAGTCTCAAATATCACTTTCATTTGTAACCCCTGTAGCTTTAGAATCGTGGCAAGTTGGTCATGTCTTTGGCCACGTTCGCGTGGGTCATACAAAAACACCCTAATAGTGACTCCCACAATGCAGGTGATGGCTGCATGGTGCAGTTGGTGAGAAGCAACTGCAGCGACTTGAAGGCGACTCCATCAAAAACTGCATGACCTGCATCACATGATTTTTGTATGGTTCATGCAGTCAACATGTAGGCGCAAGGCAGACCATTTTTATAACCATAATACAACACACTTTAAAAGGCAGTGTCCAACGATGGTCACGATTTGACAAAAGTGATCGACTTGAACGTGCCCAACTTTTCAAAAATCATGTGATCAAAGGTCATGAAGTTTTGACTGCAGTCGACAGTAAATTTCTGCAGATGCTCTTCACCAATTTCATCCTGCAGCCATCACCTGCATTGTGGCAGGCTCTATTGTCAACCAATCACTAGGGTGTTTTTATATGACCCACAGGAACGTGACCAAAGACATGACTGAAACAGGAACCAACTTTGCCGCAATTCATGTATACAGTGGATATGTACAAATTAATGTGATAGTTGAGGCTCTCTTACCAATTGATTGTATAATCTACACACATATATTTTCAGTTTGTGAGTGTGTGATATGGTGGTTGGAGATGTGTTTATTTCGACATTATAAATAACAACTTTTCTAAACAATGGGAACACTGCCATGTTACACTGAGCCTTGCTGTAGGTAGGAAAACCACATCAGTGTACACTTTTGGCTGTCGCAGATGCACCTGCCCAACTTCACTCCTCAACCTTCGTCTACAGTCTGTTGCTTTCGCCTTACAACTCAAACGACCCAAATATCTGACCCTGCTGTATCAGTGGTTGGGGACAATATCTGTCTTCTCTCCCCCTTGCTGTCGTCTGCCACCCCCTTTTACCCACAACCTAATGCTGTTCTCTCTTTCGGCGATTTTCACAGCATGGGCTTATTCATTTGGGGAAACGTTTCAGGCCATTCATAGAGGTATAGAATAGACATATGTCATACAAGGCTATTATTGTTTTCTCTTATTATCTGCGAGGTTTAACAATCAGCCCCATGCTTTACTGTTTGCTGAGAGGCTACAAGAGAAAGTACTGTAATCTGGGAGTATGGTGTGCTTTGTCAAAAATAAATTAACATAGTCATTATTATATGAAATCTAATGAAACACTCACAACAAAAGACCTTCGTTATGTGTTATGCTCACTACATCGAATTAGGGATGTCAAACTTCTCTCACTTCTCTGAAGACATCAGCGTCTTATCACATTTAGAAATTCTAGGCCTATTGGTCATGGATTCACTCACGCGCATCAGTGTTCTTCTGGTTTTGGATTGCGCCAGTCCTCTCCCCCACCCCGTTTTCATCCCTTTCATAATTGCCACCAACATAATCACACAGTTGCTGTGGCAACCGTTGGTGCACCTCTCTCTCTCTTTCTCTTTCTCTCTCTCTTGCTCTCTCTCTCGCTCTCTTTTAATACCCAAACATACACAAATGATAGTGAGAGAATGTATTAAGGCAGAAAAAGATCAAAGGCCCCCATTTTGATGTATTTTTGCACATTTATAATCTGATGACCAGTAGCACTATGAGGACTGATGGCTGTCAGTTTTTATCTTCATTTTATTCTTCTAACACCTGTGACACTGCATAGCAGCAATTATACACATTTTGCCATGGGGCAGAGAGAAACATGTGCTGTTTATAGTTTATCTCATGCTATTCTTCACATTTGACCATGAGGCTGAGAGAAATATTTCCACTTTTAAAGCTAATTTCCTGCTATTCTACACATTTTGGCATGATGCTGAGAGAAAACTTTGCAGTTTTAAAGCTAATTTCCTGCTAATCTAAACACTTTGCCATTGCTTATGAGGTGTTCATATGCTATCTTGGGAGCCCCCTGGAAGTCGGGGGCCCCGAGGCACGTGTGCCGGTCCATAATGGTCCATAACCCCGCTCTGTATAGCAGTTGCAGCGCATCATTGACATGGATAGCTCATGTCTTCTGTATACAGTCTTGCTGGTATTGGAACCAATCGTATTGGAACCATAATCACTTCCTTAAACCAATTACAGACCATCATGGATGGGTTGGAATTCAACATCCGAAAGCGCTGGATAGAACTCTCACCAGTTCGAGCGACCAATGAGAGCGCGTTTGAGCTTTGCGGACCTCAGTGAGACCAGTCGCACAATCCCATAGGCATTGTATGATCGGGTTCGGTCGGAATTTCTGAAGGAACTCTTATATCGGCGTGGAATAACGGGAACGTAAATTTGCAAAGGAAATATGTGTAGTTTAATTCACGAAACAATTGTATCTGGCGACCTTCCTTTTGACGGTGTGATAGGCCTATTGTGCTGCACTTGCTCGCTATAGTGAGTTTTGTAGGATAGCTAGAGTTGCGTTTTCTTCTAGGGATTTTTTTTTTTACCAGACAATTATATGTGCAACACATGGAATTTATGCACATCGTTAAGTTACGAACATTTATTTTACCAGGAAAAGTTAGACAATATTTCCATAAACTCGTCATTGCACAGCTTGTAGGCTATTCTAATAATAGGTTATTCCATCGATAGAGTAAACTAAAATAATTGTAGTCTAGGCTAGTAAAAATAAATAGTGCAGATATGTCATATTGTCGACGGATATGCTGGAACACAACATTGGGCAGCAGTCTTCCTTCAACAGCCTAACCACAGCGTATTTATCGCAGCAATCCAGTGCGCACGGTCTCCCCAGCTGTTATCCGGCAGAACGCCCAGGTAAGACATGACAATATATTAACCTTTTTTGATACAGGAACATCATGAAACAAATGCTCAGTAATAGTTTAAATTGTCTTCATGTTTCTCATTACCTCTGGTTCCTCATATGGCACAAAGTGATTTGCTATCAATATGGATAAATATAGGATACAGCAACAAAACAGATTGATTTGAAAGCTGCGCCACAGAAATCAACTTATCACATAAACACGCTTATAAGACGCAGCTGATACACATTGACACAGTTTTTATACATTGATACTTCATATGTGATTAGACTACACACACGCAGCCAGTCAGTGTATACACACTCGGGTTCTGATACACCCACGCACTCTTAATGATACATGCAAGGCATTCCTCCGTAACCTACATGCAATACTGTATAAGTGCAGTGGCTGAGCTACAAGTTGTTCACCTGTAAAACAGATAGATGTGCCGATGTCCATTCATACACAGACCGGTTACAGCCAGATATGGGTACACAAGCAGCAGCAGGTTCATTGCGCAGTTAAACTCACTATGGGCATTTCAGAATTCAGTCTGCTTGCACTAGGATACTTCTTCTCTGCTGGCCTTTTATCAGAACTATAGCCATTTTATTTTGTGCATTGTGCACAAGGAATGTTGTTCAAATGTGAGCATTTAACATTTTGCCCTCCACAGGGTGTGGAGATATTTGCCTCTCCACACCCTGATTGCGATCAAACCCTTATGGGTTGTTCTACATTAACCCCCTGCTTGGATTGATTAGTATTCAGTGCAATGAGTCATGATGGACAAGTTTTGTTGCATCTTCTTCACACTATAGTATCATAAATCAATAAGAAAGATGCTGTTGCTGTGATACAATGGCATGCAGTATTAATCCTGTGTGTTTGTTCTGAATAAGTTTAGTGTCATGTCATGATGTCCTTCCTTCAGTGGACATGGAACTCATGGACGCATCATTATGATCTGCACAACACTTGAGTGTTTTGTCCTTCACTTTTCATTCCCATTTATTCTCTCCCTCCCTCCTTTCCTCCCTCCCTTCCTTTAGCGTACAACAATGTATGTGAGATGGCCTGCCCCCTGCCCCCACTCATTATACAACTGCAATGCTTCTAGTCAGGAAGAGACATAACAATAGAGATATGACTATAGAGACACATCTATAGAGAGACATCTAACTTACGATGTTACAGTATACACTCAGTGGCCAGTTTAAGGTACACCCATCTAGTACTGTGTCGGAACTCCCTTTGCCTCCAGAACAGCCTGAATTCTTCGGGGCATGGAAATGTTGCTTGATTGGTATTAAGGGACCTAACGTGTGTCAGGAAAACATTCCCCACACCATTACACCACCGCCACCAGCCTGTCCAGGCAGGATGGGGCCATGGACTCATGCTGCTTATGCCAAATCCTGACTCTGCCATCAGCATGACGCAACAGGAACTGGGATTCGTCGGACCAGGCAATGTTTTTCCACTCCTCAGTTGTCCAATGTTGGTGATCGCATGGCCACTGGAGCCAATTCTTCTTGGTTTTAGCTGATAGGAGTGGAACCTGGTGTGGTTGTCTGCTGCAATAGCCCATCCGTGACAAGGACCAACGAGTTGTGCGTTCCGAGATGCCATTTGCCTGTTTGTGATCCGCCTGTTGCACGATTCTTGGCATTCTCCTTCGACCTCTCATCAACAAGCTGTTTTCGCCCACAGGATTGCCACTGACTGGATGCTTTTTGTTTGTCGCACCATTCTCGGTAAACCCTAGACTGTCATGCGTGAAAAGCCTAGGAGGCCGGCCGTTTCTGAGATACTTGAACCGGCGCGCCTGGCACCGACGATTATACCATGCTCAAAGTCTCTTAGGTCGCTCGTTTCGCCCATTCTAACGTTCAATCGAACAGTAACTGAATGCCTCGATGCCTGCTTTATATAGTAAGCCACAGCCATTTGACTCAGTGGCAAATCATTTTCGTGAACGGGGTGGTGTACCTTATAAACTGGCCAGTGTATAGTAGTAACTATACAGATATAACTATAGATACATCTAACTTATAATGTTACAGTATACAGTAGTAACTATAGAGATATCTAACTTAAGATGTTACAGTATATAGTGGTAACTATAGAGATATAACTATAGAGATATCTAACTTACGATGTTACAGTATATAATGGTAACTATAGAGATATAACTATAGAGACATATAACTTACGATGTTACAGTATATAGTGGTAAATATAGAGATATAACTATAGAGACATCTAACTTATGATGCCACTGCATATGGCATTTTTACATTTTTACTGTTAGGTGTGTTAGGATACTGGAGATACATTACAGAAATTATAACTGCCTGATGTTTCACTCTAATTTGCGTCTTTAGTCATGACAAGTCTTTTGGATTAGTATATCCTGCTGAAAAATGCAGGTCGGGATGCCTTTTCATGAGAGTAGATGTTGTTAGTTGAAGTGATAAGGAATGTGGTGATGGAGATAGGATAATGTATGGATAGAGGATGAAATGGAAGAGATCATGGTATCATGGAGAACAAGTGATGATGGAGGTAGAAGTTTGAGAATTGTCTGATAGGTGTAGATTGGACTCAACCTCATTTTCTCTCCCCATCTATCTCTCTCTCTTATACACAGACAGATCTGCAGTGCTATTCTAAGAGAGTTAGCTGCCTCAACCCACGCACCAAATCTGAGAAAGAGAGAGAAAGGGAGAACGAGGGAGATGGGAGAGAGAAGGAGAGAGCGAGAGGAATGAAAGGAGAGAGGGAGAGACTACAGAAAGGTTCAGAATGCCTGTAGAGTGTACTGCAGACACACACACACACACACACACACACACAATCTATCTCTCTGACTGACATACATGCTGCCACTTCAACAACAGCTTTAACATTGTGCATTGTGCAGATCAGATCTTGCAGATGCAAGTGAAAGGACATCCAAACCACTGTCTTCCATCTTATTTAATGCTGGCTGTGTCACCCTATCTTGTTATGTTGTCTGGGTTGTGCATTTGTGGGTCTGTCTAACTGTGGTGTGCTGTGGTGTGCGGTGTTATATTGGTAAGTGCTGGGAGAAATGTACTTGATTCTGTGCCACCCACACACCGCCCTCCCACTCACGACCGTCTCTGCGTCTATACCTCTGGCTCTTCCCGCTCCCCACCAACTCTCTCTGCACATTTAAATCCCGACCCTACATTTATCCCCCTGCTCTCTCTCTCTGTTTCTCTCTTTCTTTCTCTCCCTCGCTCATCTGCTTTTCAGGAGCTGATGCTCCTGCAAAAGGCAGAGACACACTAACACACACACACGCGTAGCATACCTACACGCACACACTGTGAAGGAGTATTCTTGTATTTATTGTGTATTTATTTATATAGGATCCTAAACTGTCAATTAATTATCACATCCTTCCACTTAATTGATATTTATTCATCAGCTCAACCTTTACCTGTTAGTTTGTATGTAAGAATGAGTGACATGCCCCTTTAATCGTGTGAGCTGACTGCGTTCAAGCCTTGTTAATTAGCTGATTGCACTTGCACACACCTGTGGCCTGCAGCCTGAGGCACTTCAGTTTGTTTAAATGGAGGATGGTGTTCTGTGTGTGTGTGGGACTGCTGGGATGTCTGCAAGTTTTTAATAAAAAATAAGCTGTTTATTCCGATATCACCATCTTTGTCTCATCAATGTGAGGGCATCGGCCAGCTATGTCACACACGCATAACACCACACAAATTCAGGTGCATATGGCTGGCTGTCCTGCACACACACACACATGCACGCACACACACACACACACACACACACACACACACACACACACACACACACACACACACACACACACACACACACACACACACACACATACACAAACATACACACACGTAGCATACATACCTACACGCACACACACAACAGCACACAAATTCAGGTGCATACAAGCATGCATGGTGCACACTTTAAGTTCAATTCAAATTTATAGCTAGAAATTCATAGCAATTTCTGAGTGTCTTACAGAGTGTGTTGTCTGTGTGTTGCTGTGGTGTGTGTTGGTGCTTTAGGATACGAGCGAGTGTGTGTGAGTGTGTTTGTGTGTGTGTGTGGGGTGGGGAGGGGAGGGGAGGGGGGGGCTTGAAGTCCACTCTCCTAATCGATTCTTTCTGTGTTCCATACAGGATCCACAAATCTGTGAAGACATTCCAGGCCTGACCCCCTTCATCCAAATGTGAAGACAATCCATGAAATCAAGCAGAACTTTCAGGGAACAGAAGAGTTCTTTATAAAAAAGTGATTTGGAACACCAGTGAGAACTGCTGGTTGTATTCTCCAACAGTGAGACCTGCTGGTTGTATTCTCCCACAGTGAGACCTGCTGGTTGTATTCTCCAACAGTGAGACCTGCTGGTTGTATTCTCCAACAGTGAGAACTGCTGGTTGTATTCTCCAACAGTGAGACCTGCTGGTTGTATTCTCCAACAGTGAGACCTGCTGGTTGTATTCTCCAACAGTGAGACCTGCTGGTTGTATTCTCCATTGTTTTTATTCACATGTATTGAAACAAGTAGAGCCATCAGTGATTTCAGCAGCCCCCCCGCCTCCCCTATCCATGCCTACATGCTCAGCGACAGATAGGGACTGTTTTGATAATTGTATGTAATTAGAATTTGTGTGGGAGACGGAGCTGTCTCTGTCTATTATCACCTGTAACCTCAGACACAATAACTTCCCACATTTACATATTTCTCTCAAACAAAATGCTTTTCTTTCAGTTTTAGGACCAAATCAGGAATAATCAGAGTTATTGAAGGAATGGCTCATGTGAACAATGTGCTATTCAGTCCTCAACCATCATAATGAGACACAACTGAATTCAATCTGTAGATTTACATCTACATCTCAAGCTCTTTTCGTTGTATATTCTATACTAGACCATACATACTAAGTTTGTACATCTAAAAACAGAGGTACCCACCAAGCCACTAGCTAAAATGAAAACTGCTTTTTCAGCTGTCTATTTGATATAATACGATTTGTCGTACCGTTGTATATTTTCTCCTCATTTGCGGTATTCGCTGTCCTCTGTCCTTAATGTCGGGCGCTGGCTCTGTAGCCTTCAGCCCAATCAGAGGAACAGTAAGTGCCTATGCATTTTAGATAAGACCATAAAACATTTAAGTAAATAAGTGGCCAATGCATATCTGTAGTTAGTGACCTGTGATGTTTAAAAGCCTGGAAGGGCAATGTCCTGCTTTACAGTCACACAGTAATGTTTACACTACGCCACAGCCATTCAGTGCCCTGACCCGTTAAGAACCACAACCTCTCCAACTGCCATTCAAAGGGTCTGCAACATCTAAAAGCACAGGAACACTAATTATTTAGATTTATTACAAATCATTTATTTAGCACAAGATTGAAACATTTATATGTAGAGATTTTGCTACTTTTTCAGAGAATATTAGTTTACAGGTTGATTCTAAGTGCAGACTTGGAATGTATCCAGTGCCAAAAGGACATAATTGAATCATTAACAGAAAATTAACTGTTTACATTTTAGGAACAATGTTTACAGAGGACTGTTGCCCTTAAAAACATAGGCTATGTGTCATTTTGTGACATATTATTTTATAAGTGCCATAACCGAAAGGAAATGTATAAAATTGCCATAACTCATTGAGGAAGCTTACTTGTTGTCTTCAGCAAAACAAAGCACAACGTGTTCAGGAAAACGTGATGGTGAAGGTCAAAACCTTCTGTTTGATCTTTGATCCAAGGAGATTCCATCTATCTTTGTATTTTTGCTTCATAGCTATGTTTTGTATGGTAGATAGATTCTAGATCTAGGAGAAGAAATAGACGATCCGGGTTTGATCAAGATCATCATGTTCAATTTACTGCAAAATATTATCACAGGAAATGTTCAAGATAATAGTAACAGAATGAAAGCCATGTAAATACCTCTGTCACCAATGGTTGACACTTACAACTTTATATTAGTGGAGTTCTTTTCTCTTTTATCGTGACTTCCATCTCTTAAAGCGTATCTATAATTAATTCACAAAGTTCATCAGACATATTTATTATTAAATTAAGATATTTTGAAACTATGAGTACCAAACAACTCATACCTGCTACCTAAATGTTTCAAATAGTGTTTTAGTGGGTTAATTCTGAAAAAAGGATACAGGATTGTAACAGCGTTGAGTCGACAACAGAAAATAGAGCTCTTAGTCATGTAAAGATGACGCCCACCACCAATCTCCAAGTCTTCGCCGTCTCCCTCCTCTCTCTCCTTGCTGCCCCACTTACCACAGCTGAGGACAGCTCCCCCTCTCCCCCTCCCTCTCCCCTACGTACCGACCCCCGGCCTCGCCAGGGGGGCTCCACCGACCCCCCTCAGTCCACCCCCAGCCCCCCTCTCCTCCTCCTGGCCATCCATGCCAACCTCCGCCCAGCTGCCCTCCGGGGCAGGCCCAAAGCTCCAGAGAAACTTCCAGAATCCCTTGGGGTTCTGGAGACCCCTCCCCGACCCCTGGCCCAGATCATGTTCCCCAAGAACGTGACGTCTGCGGCGGCGGGAGCCCTGGCTCCTCCGTTGGGCGCGGCCCAGGTGGCTCCTCCTCCCCGCAGACTGGTGGATGTGGACGTGTGCCATGGTTACTATGATGTTATGGGCCAGTTGGACAACACCTTCAACTGCTCCAAGGACAGCTTCATCTACTGCTGTGGCAGCTGCCACTACCGCTTCTGCTGCCCTGACCCCACCCGCCGTCTGGAGCAGAGCAGCTGTACCAACTACGACTCCCCGGATTGGGCCAAGACCCAGCCGCCAAACGCCATACCCCTGGACGATGATGTGCCGGAACTGGACCCTCTGCAGCCATTGAGCCACAACACAGGCTTTGTGATTGGAGGCGTTATTGTGTTTATGGTAGCGGTTGCCGTGGGGATTAAGATAATGTTCAACAAGGTGTCGCAGCAGGCCAACAACGGAGAGATCAACATGCCCAGGTGAGGGGAGGGGTCAATCAGTCACAGACCAGACAGATGAACAGGCAGAGCGTAAGACAGACAGACAGTCACACAGACATATAGCCAGATGGACAGTCAGACAGAAAGACAAACACAGATTCTTTAGTAATTTCATAATGTTGTTATAACATGTTTATAGCATGTTTCATTCATAATATCAGACAATATATAATATTGTTGATGCCAGGGGGGGAACTGTTATTACTCCAGGCAATAAAACACATTTTACACCAGCTAATTACTTATACATTTAAATTTTTTACATTCTCTTTTTGGTTTCTCCTTCTCTCAGAGCGCTGGTGGACATGTTGCGTCACCAGTCCAGTCCAGTGCAGCAGGATGAGAGGAACAACAGCGTGGCTCTGTGTGGTTCAGGGGAGGGACAGGGTACGCTGGGCAGACCTCCCAAAAACCTCTACGCCCCTGGCCTGCCCAGCAAGGACAACAGACGTGAGTGGCCAGGGGAGCATTCAGTTGGAACAAACAGGAAACATGTTTTTGAAATGAAAAAGGGAAATGAGGACAAGCTCATATAGTACACTTCTGTTTCAAAGTCGTTTCTCCTGTTTTGTGCTGTTGTTGGGCTTTAGGCTTATTTCAAACTGTCTTGTAAGAAAGGGGAAGGTATAAAAGGGATTAGATTAGATGAGGTTATTAGTCACATGCACAGGGTTGCAGATGTAATCGCAGGGTACAGTGAAATACTTATGCTCCGAGCTCCAACAGTGCAGGTCAAAAAAAGAGAAGCGAGTGATGGAAGCGGGGAGAACAGGCCATGATGGCTCGGGTGGCTGAGGTCCTTGATGATCTTCTTGGCCTTCCTGCGACACCTGGTGTTGTAGGTGTCTTGGAGGGAAGGCAGTGAGCACCTAATGGTGCGTTTGGCTGAGCGTACCACCGTCTGTAGTGCCTTGCGGTCAGTGGCGATGGAGTTGCCGTACCAGGATGTGATGCAGCCTGACAGTAGTCTCTCGATGGTGCTCCTGTGAAACACTGTGAGGGCCCTCGGAGACAGGCCAAATGTATTCAGCCTCCTGAGGTTGAAGAGTCGCTGCCGTGCCTTCTTCACCATGGTGTCTGTGTGGTTTGACCATTTCAGCTCATCGGAGATGTGTACGCCATGGAACTCAAAGTTTTCATAGAGGGACAGTTATGTATATTTGAAACACAGTGCAATACCTTGGTTGATTCCCACAGGCTCAATAAATGATAAGTGAGTGAGCATGTAAAGGTGAATTGGCCCAGGTAATGTAAAAGAGGATGGATGCCTTGATCTTAATGTGGTTAATACACCATGAAGCTGGAAATTGCCTGATAACATCCACAATTTAACACATCATACAGTATAACCCTCTGATGTCTCACTCACATACACACACACATTATGTACACACTGTTGCTCCACAGCTGATGACTGTTTATTTGTTTGTTTTGCAGTGGGGAATATTCAACACAATTTTATCCACTCAGGAACCAGTCCAAATCACACTGCTACCATCGGTAAGACAACTGGTGGTGTAAATGGTTGGTTCCAGTGACATACTGTAATGTATGCATCTGGTGCCCTTCCGTGTTTTACAGTTATTAAACTCACAATAATGTCTTGGATGTCAATGATACCAACCTGGTTAGATAAAGGTTATCTAAAAAACAACAACATCGCATTAAGAAACAAACACACTCTAACATAGCTGTCTTTTGACCCCTCAGAACGCGCCCCCCGTATGAACAATGCCCAGCTGGCGGCTGGAGGCACTCTTCTGTCCAGCAAACACAACAACACTAAAGGGCAGCCCTCCTTCCACCACTCCCTCCATAACCTGGCACAGCTCCCCCCATCCTACGAGAACGCCACCAAGCCAGAGCTCAACAGATACTCCTCGCTCAAACGCCTGGGTGAGTAGTGTACCATGCTGCAACGTAGAGATAGACCCCGTCACACAGTAAACAGTAGCTCTACAACTTATGTGTTTCACTATTCCTCTTTTGATTGCAGAAAAGAGTGGTCTTGATGAATATTCATCGGGCTACTGCACCACCAAGAGGCGTCCCCACACGGCCCAGCCCGCTCTCCAGTCCTCCAGTCACCACATCCCCTGTGGCGGAGACTACAACACCATGGGTGGGAGGGGCACCCTCCCCCGCCACGCCCCCCGACCCTGGATCCAACCCACCGGCCTACCCCCCGTCTCCCCCACGGTCAACCCCTACCCCCTGGACCCAACTGAGCAGCACTACAACCCCAACTACGACACCCTGTCCAAGCCTGCCAGGAAGGTCATGTCGCAGGACCAGCTGCTCAACATGGGGGACGTCCCCTGGGAACACTGGGACCCTCTCCAGGATGTCCAAGAACCAGCAGCACCAGTACTACAAAGCCATGGCTGCTGCTACTAAGAACTCCAACACCCAGACCCTGACACGGAAGCCCAAGGATCGACCCCAGGAGCGGCCTCAGTCCAACAACCAGACCCTGACGAGGAAGCCCAAGGATTGGCCCCAGGAGCGGCCTCAGGAGCGTCCTCAGGATCGTCTACTCATGTCCCCAGATCACCTGGAGGAGAGCATGGGTAGAGGGGTCGGTGGGATGGGGGTCGGAGGGATGGGAGTGGGTGTGCCGGATCCATATGCCCATGGAGGCGGGGGAGGCATGGTCCCCACTCTCCCCCGGGGTGGTCTCACTCCTCAGCAGAAAGCCCAGTCCCAGCAGAATGTATGTGCCACACCCTCCCTGGACCGCCACCACATGATCAAGATGAACTCTCACCCCACCTCCGGGCGGGAGCAGGAGAGAAGCCAGGGCATGACAGGGCATATGAGCGGAGGCATGGGGGGAGGCATGGGGGGCTGGGGTGGTAGCGAGATGCCCGGGGCGGGGGTTGTCATGGGAACAGGGACGCTAGGGGGCCACAGCGCTAAGAGGATGGCTTTCGCTGCCAAGAGGCAGAACACTATAGAGCAGTTACACTTTATACCAGGAGGGGGCGACGGAGGAGCGGGAGGAGGAGGAGGAGGAGGAAGTAGAGGAGGAGGAAGTGGAGGAGGAGGCAGTCAGGGCATCAGGACAGGCAGTAAGAATGAGGTGACGGTGTGAGGGGCTCCAGGTAGAAATTGCCATCAACTCTAGATCTAGGATCAGATTATCTCACCCCTAAACCCACCCTTAACCATTAGGGGGATGAAAAAATATCTGGCTCTGTATCAGTGGTTAGGGCAACTTCTACCTACTGTGTGTGTAGTCTTCATGAAGAGAGTAGACATATGAGAATGGGAAAGGTAGAGAAGGAAATGTGGTGAATCAATCTGTACATAAAGGGAGATGAAGGACTTGCTTAGAGATCAACTTGGTTAAAATGGTAGAGGAATGGAATTATCCTGCCATTTTCATATATGTGATACATCAGCCATATTTCATATCTAAATGTGCCATATTGCCATACACTGGTGCCATGAATAACTGAAAAATAACAAACGTGGGAGAAATTAGATAGCTAGGACTTAGTTAAGAAACTGGTTTGTTCATGCATAACCTTGTGTTTTATATTAAATGTTTTATAGAATAAATACACTTTTGAGCCATATTAGAAAGGATGGACCAAGATAATACATCTAAGTATGATAGAGAGGGAAGGGTGGTGTACGGCCAGACTGTGTACTTCAGTGTTACATAGAAAAACAGGATAAACTTGTATCAAAGGATGCTATTTTCCTCATGGAGCATTGAACTGATGATCTTCATGACCTATGATGTAGAATGTCGGATGATGTGGGGTTTTGAATCCGGGGAGCGGTGTGCGAGTGAGCCCACCTCATTCTGACGCAGGAAAACAGAGATGTCGATAGTTGCTTCTTGTGTGAATGAATGAGTGACCTTGGGGAGATTGGGCGGGGGGGGGGGGTTTGCAGCTTGCAGTCTGAAGACAGAGCCACCACTGCCTGACACCATCGGCAGGACAGTGCATCAGCTTCCACACATTCTCTAGTTGGCCCCTGTAACTGATCTAAGGTCAGTTTTGCATCCCACCACCGCCTAATAGTTATACTCAGCATTTGGGGAGGTTGCGCTGATCCTAAATCTGTGCCTAAGAGCAACTTCTACCTGGAGCTCCCCTGTGACCCAACTGTCTTCATTAGGACAACCAAATCTGATTGAGCCATGAGTCACTTTGTTTGACGAGGAACTTCTGAGTTGGTCAGCCTTCCAATAGGATGACTAGCTACTGCAACTACAGGGTATTTTCTTTCAAAGAGCACAAAAAGTACAGTATGATGCAGGTGTTGCACTTCATAATACAACTGACCTTCAAAGCCATGCATTGGGATACAAATAGAATAGCACAGAGAAAGCACGTCTGACAATCACCATTTTATTATTCTCACCAGAGGAGAACTGACACAAGCCAACATTTCTACAGGACAATACAAATTATTGGCTTCAGAGCAAGCCAAAGTGTGTGTGTCTAGGGAATTGACTGTAACAAGGCAGTGGACTATAGTGCATAGGATGACTCCAATGATCAAGCCGTCAGATAGGAGGTTGAGACTCAGAAGAGACTTGGGTGGTTAGGATGCCCTTCATTAGAAGAGGACCTTGCTTTTTCATATTAACACACTCCAACCGTTCTCTATTAGGTAGAAATGTCATAATATCAATAATAACGCTTAATATTAAGGGCTATCCTATCCTACATGTGTGGCTTTGGACCATATAATACAGCATATTAACGCTTTCACTTAATTTTTGGTGTTGATATTGTCACTGACGTGTGAGTACTAATGTTCTGTAGATACCTGGAGTTAAACTTGTACAAAACCATGAGCAGTTTTTTTCCCAGCACAGCTCAAAGAGGGAAACACTAAGACAAAAACATTTTTGCACAATCCCCTGAAATTTGCACCAGATACAGACAGGCATACTTTGTATCACGTCTTCACGGTTTACATTCAGCAAAAAAGGACACTCACTGTCACTGGTGATGCGCGAGGCTGTATGTGTGATAAACTTAAGGGACTTAAGAAAATTAAGAGACTTGTATTAGACTAAGAGAGAAGTATAACTGTATATATCATCTACAGTATACAACTTGTCTCATATTGCTTACAAATGGACAGAAGAAACAAATCTGACATAATTCAGGAGATGAAATGACTGACATGTTGATACAGATTTTCTTTTGACAATCTTCCTATACACAATGGTAACTTCCCAGTGAGCAAAATTACATATTTTAGACATCCATGGACGTCGGCGTCAAACGGTGCTCACTGGGTAGTCCGTGTCGGTTATTGTCATGATTACGACAAGTGTTATTATTAATGATTATTATAATTGTTGTTATAATTAATAGTTATCTTATAGTTATGATGTTGGTGTTATTTTTCTTAGTGAGATTTTAAGTGTTTACTTGTTTTTAGATACTTATCTTTCTCATGACATTTTGTTTGTTTTTGTTACATCTGAACACAAAATGGGGATTAAAACTAACACTGTCTAATCTTGATGCATGTCAACTCCATGGCTTGGCAATGCATTGACAATATTCTTGAATACATGGTTTTATTACAGTAGGTTTTGAGACAATGGCCCAATTACAAACCTATCCCTAGTTCCTTTCCCTAGATGGAGCCTTCTATCTAGACTATTTGAAAAGATTGCATAGGTATTAACAAAAGTTGTGTTCGTTCCACATGTTGGGGTGGAATCATTACACTCACAGTTCACAAGGTCATACAATATTGATAGGGACTAGGGAGGGATAGGTTCTGGGTCTGGGACCAAATTGAAACACTTGCTAATACCACAGCCTAACCCAATAAAACCCAAAGGGTTAACAACACATGATGTCACAATGTATGTGTTTACATGAATGTCTCAAACACAGGTAGGTAAAAAGGGTATAACAGTAACTACCTGAATGTTCAGTAACAGTGTATTTTTTTCAGGGAATTAGGACAGCTAACCTAGTTTTAGATTTGTATTAAAGTCACAGAAAGTCTGTAGCAATGTCTGTACTATTTCCACAAGCCATAACCATCGAAACAGTCATTACATACACTTCTTCCATTATTTTGTACATGGTAAACCTTTTTTGTGTAAGTATATTGTATTTTGTATAGCTAGTACAATCAGAATATTCTAATGGATTGTGGCTCTCTTCTATAACACATTAATTTGAGGCTTCAACAAATTATATGTGAGTATTTAGTGGAATGTACAGTGACCACCCAAATGCTTAACATTTAACATATTTCTATATAGCCTATTATGTGGCAACAGGGATATTTTTGAAGAGTAATGACAAATAACACATGTAATAGATGGTGAATAAAATAAGACACAGAGATGAATGAATAGGTGTATGTTTCGACACCATCATTAATTCATTTAAACCTATGTAGAACGAGGAAGGATAAATCTAAATCTAGATTTGTATGAGATTATATAGATTTGTATGGGATGATATTTACACGTGAACTTCATGAATGTTTTCATGACTATTATTAATTTTCATATATAAAAGCCTACTTTTAATTTCTCCAATGCATTTTGATCCCCTTGGATACAGCAGTGATCGAACACTACATTTATAAAATAAAGTTGGTGGAAAAGGTTGTCAGACTTGTTTCTTTCATCAGGGTCTTACTCAAGTACTGAAGAAATTGTATAATATTGGGAGTGATAAACTAGCCATCCTACTCAACTATTCTCATATGAAGTGACTTTCCTGACAGGTAAGATTGAATAAATGTTAAGACGTTCTGTGGGAAGTTGTTCCTAAATTTACAGTAGGCTACAACTAAATGACTAACTAATAGGGCAACCGCCCCTCTGGAGAGATACCGTCCTGCAAGCCTTCATTTCAACGAAATTTGAACTGTTCCCCAGGACCATTATTAACTGAATCAGGTCTGCTACCACCGGTTTGGAGTAGAAGCCTGCACCTGTAGCCTTCAGGAGTTACCGTTGATCCAGGGAAACGTTACCATTTCAATGAAACAACATATTTGCATGACAAAGCCTGTCACCCCGCACGTGCCAGAATGACAAGCATACAACTGTGTGTCCAAACATCTAGGCATTTAAAAAATGTTTTATATGAATGCCAATTAAATGCAACAGTTAGCAAATACACGGCAGCCATTTTAACAAGTCTGGTTGGTGAATGCTATGCCCAGCTGCAGCATGAAGCCATTTAAAATGGCTTCAACCTCACGCAGAGTCGGAATCTATTTCTGACAGATTTTTATCACATTATTTGTCATTCGGATACCTACACGGGTGACGACTTGACAATAATATATCATTTAAAATATTTACCAAATGGAAATAAGAATAATTCAATGCAAAATATAACTTAGATATAGATAGTATGCTTGCTATCCAAAACAACTACTGAACGACAGGTTATGCTACCCGGAAATATTACACGGGCCGGAAAGGACCAATGTTAAGTGAGCACACGTCATTCCCTTTTACCCCCCAAAATTATAACCGACCGTCCAAAACATTTAAGCCGACAAAAACATCACCAACTCATCATTACTAATGGGAATTGATGCTGTCAAATGGCGTGGAAAAGGTTGCAGCCTCAAATACTGAGTATTTTGAGCGAAAGAGAGCCGAGCATTCACCTAGCTCAGCATCAGTGAACATGGCTATGGCTAACGAGTCGAAAACAGTACGCAGAAATGGAGAGCTAAGCGAATGGTAGCTAGATGGTAGGAAGGCGTGACAGGCCGCATCCTGTACTTGATGTGTAGGTAAAGAAGCATTTTTCTATTTCATTCTGCCGAGAGGCATTCATTGTCTTTTGAATGCATATTCTTTTGATGCTATAGATAGCAAGCAGTGTGTGTTGTGTATTTGTATGGGTTGCATGCGAAATCTGCTAGCTAAATAGCAGAATATTATACCAAAAGCTGTCAGTTAGGCATGTAAGCTCGTTTTTGCAAAACCCCTAATGTTTGTCAAAGCAATGTGCAACCTGAAGTTAGTAGTTCCCGTAGCTAGTATTGAGCCATAATGCAATTTTTGCAGTGGCTGAATAACAGTTGCTGATTCTGAATTTCGGTCCACAGGATTGGTTATCTACATAATGTGAAAGGCAATCAAAAAGATGCGATTGTGAAATAAAATCTATCTCCCTCCGCTGTTGGGAGAACACATATTTTGACTCATTGACATCTGTCAAACTTCAAAGGTAAGATTTTCCATAACGTGATCAATATATCTCCGACGTCTTATAAACATGCAATAATAATTCATATATTTTATTTACAGTTAGGGGGACTTAAAAAATGTGACACAGTGCTCAAGTCATAGGAAACTTTATGCAGTAGTAATACCCTAGTAATAAACAATAAATACATTATAATAACAGTAGTAATAAAATAGTAATTCGGCATACTATACTTATATTTGGAAAACTATACATTTTAGTGAGACTGACATTTGAAAAAAATATATCATTACTAAGTTTTATTTTATTTTATTTCACCTTTATTTTAACAGGGAAGATATATTGAGACCTAGGTCTCTTTTTCAAATACGCCCTGGATATTACAACATAAATATACACATTGTTAACAAAACCTTGTGTAATTTGTTTTGTGGCATCTATGAATGTGATGTTCAAGGTTCATGATTGCATTTCCATCACCTACTTTATCCCTTTTCAATAATAAAAAAAAAAAAATGAAAATAATATATATATATATATATATATATATATATATATATATATACACACTACCGGTCAAACATTTTAGAACACCTACTCATTCAAGGGTTTTTCTTTATTTTTACTATTTTCTACATTGTAGAATAATAGTGAAGACAGCAAAACTATAAAATAACACATATGGAATCATGTAGTAACCAAAAAAGTGTTAACAAATAAAAAAATATTTTATATTTGAGATTCTTCAAATAGCCACCCTTTACCTTGATGACAGCTTTGCACACTCTTGGCATTCTCTCAACCAGCTTCACCTGGAATGCTTTTCCAACAGTCTTGAAGGAGGTCCCACATATGCTGAGCACTTGTTGGCTGCTTTTCCTTCACTCTGTGGTCCGACTCATCCCAAACCATCTCAATTTGGTTGAGGTCAGGGGATTGGGGAGGCCAGGTCATCTGATGCAGCACTCCATCACTCTCCTTCTTGGTAAAATAGCCCTTACACAGCCTGGAGGTGTGTTGGGTCATTGTCCTGTTGAAAAACACCTCCATAACACCTCCTCCTCCATGCTTTACGGTGGGAAATACACATGCAGAGATCATCCGTTCACCCACATCGCGTCTCACAAAGACACGGCGGTTGGAACCAAAAATCTCCAATTTGGATTCCAGACCAAAGGACAAATTTCCACCGGTCGAATGTCCATTGCTCGTGTTTCTTGGCCCAAGCAAGTCTCTTCTTCTTATTGGTGTCCTTTAGTTGTGGTTTCTTTGCAGCAATTCGACCATGAAGGCCTGATTCACACAGTCTCCTCTGAACAGTTGATGTTGAGATGTGTCTGTTACTTGAACTCTGTGAAGCATTTATTTGGGCTGCAATTTCTGAGGCTGGTAACTCTAATGAACTTATCCTCTGCAGCAGAGGTAATTCTGGGTCTTCCATTCCTGTTGCGGTCCTCATGAAAGCCAGTTTCATCATAGCGCTTGATGGTTTTTGCGACTGCACTTGAAGAAACGTTCAAATATCTTGAAATGTTCCGTATTGACTGACCTTCATGTCGTAAAGTAATGATGGACTGTTGTTTCTCTTTGCTTATTTGAGCTGTTCTTGCCATAATATGGACTTGGTCTTTTACCAAATAGGGCTATCTTCTGTATACCACACCTACCTTGTCACAACACAACTGTTGTCTCAAACGCATTAAGAAGGAAAGAAATTCCACAAATTAACTTTTAACAAGGCACACCTGTTAATTGAAATGCATTCCAGGTGACTACCTCATGAAGCTGGTTGAGAGAATGCCAAGAGTGTGCAACGCTGTCATCAAGGCAAAGGGTGGCTTTTTGAAGAATCTCAAATATAAAATATATGTTTAATTGTTTAACACTTTTTTAGTTACTACATGATTCCATATGTGTTATTTCATAGTTTTGATGTCTTCACTATTATTCTACAATGTAGAAAATAGTAAAAATTAATAAAAACACTACCGTTCAAAAGTTTGGGGTCACTTAGAAATGTCCTTGTTTTCCATGAAAACATACATGAACTGAGTTTGAATAGGAAATATAGCAAAATGAATAGGAAATGTTGTCATTGACAAGGTTAGAAATAATGATTTTTAATTGAAATAATGTGTCCTTCAAACTTTGCTTTCGTCAAAGAATCCTCCATTTGCAGCAATTACAGCCTTGCAGACCTTTGGCATTCTAGTTGTCAATTTGTTGAGGTAATCTGAAGAGATTTCACCCCATGCTTCCTGAAGCACCTCCCACAAATTGGATTGGCTTGATGGGCACTTCTTACGTACCATACGGTCAAGCTGCTCCCACAACAGCTCAATAGGGTTGTGATCCGGTGACTGTGCTGGCCAATCCATTATAGACAGAATACCAGCTGACTGCTTCTTCCCTAAATAGTTATTGCATAGTTTGGAGCTGTGCTTTGGGTCATTGTCCTGTTGTAGGAGGAAATTGGCTCCAATCAAGCGCCATCCACAGGGTATGGCATGGCGTTGCAAAATGGAGTGATAGCCTTCCTTCTTCAAGATCCCTTTTACCCTGTACAAATCTCCCACTTTACCACCACCAAAGCACACCCAGACCATCACATTGCCTCCACCATGCTTGACAAATGGCATCAAGCACTCCTCCAGCATCTTTTCTTTTGGTCTGCATCTCACAAATGTTCTTCTTTGTGATCCGAACACCTCAAACTTCGATTAGTCTGTCCATAACACTTTTTTCCAATCTTGCTCTGTCCAGTGTCTGTGTTCTTTTGCCCATCTGAATCTTTTATTTTTATTGGCCAGTCTGAGATATGGCTTTTGCTTTGCAACTCTGCGTAGAAGGTCAGCATCCCGGAGTCGCCTCTTCACTGTTGACGTTGAGACTGGTGTTTTGCGGGTACTATTTAATGGAGCTGCCAGTTGAGGACCTGTGAGGCGTCTGTTTCTCAAACTAGACACTCTAATGTATTTGTCCTCTTGCTCAGTTGTGCACTGGGGCCTCCCACTCCTCTTTCTATTCTGGTTAGAGCCAGTTTGCACTGTTCTGTGAAGGGAGTAGGACACAGCGTTGTACGAGATCTTCAGTTTCTTGGCAATTTCTCGCATGGAATAGCCTACATTTCTCAGAACAAGAATAGACTGACGAGTTTCAGAAGAAAGTTATTTGTTTCTGGCCATTTTGAGCCTGTAATCGAACCCACAATTGCTGATGCTCCAGATACTCAACTAGTCTCAAGAAGGCCAGTTTTATTGCTTCTTTAATCAGCATAACAATTTTCAGCTGTGCTAACATAATTGCAAAAGGGTTTTCTAATGATCAATTAGCCTTTTAAAATGATAAACTTGGATTAGCAAACACAACGTGCCATTGGAACACAGGACTGATGGTTGCTGATAATGGGCCTCTGTACGCCTATGTAGATATTCCATTAAAAATCAGCCATTTCCATCTACAATAGCCATTTACAACATTAACAATGTCTACACTGTATTTCTGATCAATTTGATGTTATTTTAATGGACAAGAAAATTGCTTTTCTTTCGAAAACAAGGACATTTCTAAGTGACCCCAAACTTTTGAATGGTAGTGTACAGTGGGGGAAAAAAGTATTTAGTCAGCCACCAATTGTGCAAGTTCTCCCACTTAAAAGGATGAGAGAGGCCTGTAATTTTCATCATAGGTACACGTCAACTATGACAGACAAAATGAGAAAAAAAAATCCAGAAAATCACATTGAAGGATTTTTAAAGAATGTATTTGCAAATTATGGTGGAAAATAAGTATTTGGTCAATAACAAAAGTTTCTCAATACTTTGTTATATACCCTTTGTTGGCAATGACACAGGTCAAACGTTTTCTGTAAGTCTTCACAAGGTTTTCACATACTGTTGCTGTTATTTTGGCCCATTCCTCCATGCAGATCTCCTCTAGAGCAGTGATGTTTTGGGGCTGTCGCTGGACAACACGGACTTTCAACTCCCTCCAAAGATTTTCTATGGGGTTGAGATCTGGAGACTGGCTAGGCCACTCCAGGACCTTGAAATGCTTCTTACGAAGCCACTCCTTCGTTGCCCGGGCGGTGTGTTTGGGATCATTGTCATGCTGAAAGACCCAGCCACGTTTCATCTTCAATGCCCTTGCTGATGGAAGGAGGTTTTCACTGAAAATCTCACGATACATGGCCCCATTCATTCTTTCCTTTACACGGATCAGTCGTCCTGGTCCCTTTGCAGAAAAACAGCCCCAAAGCATGATGTTTCCACCCCCATGCTTCACAGTAGGTATGGTGTTCTTTGGATGCAACTCAGCATTCTTTGTCCTCCAAACACGACGAGTTGAGTTTTTACCAAAAAGTTATATTTTGGTTTCATCTGACCATATGACATTCTCCCAATCCTCTTCTGGATCATCCAAATGCACTCTAGCAAACTTCAGACGGGCCTGGACATGTACTGGCTTAAGCAGGGGGACACATCTGGCACTGCAGGATTTGAGTCCCTGGTGGCGTAGTGTGTTACTGATGGTAGGCATTGTTATTTTACTCCCAGCTCTCTGCAGGTCATTCACTAGGTCCCCCCGTGTGGTTCTGGGATTTTTGCTCACCGTTCTTGTGATCATTTTGACCACACGGGGTGAGTTCTTGCGTGGAGCCCCAGATCGAGGGAGATTATCAGTGGTCTTGTATGTTTTCCATTTCCTAATAATTGCTCCCACAGTTGATTTCTTCAAACCAAGCTGCTTACCTATTGCAGATTCAGTCTTCCCAGCCTGGTGCAGGTCTACAATTTTGTTTCTGGTGTCCTTTGACAGCTCTTTGGTCTTGGCCATAGTGGAGTTTGGAGTGTGACTGTTTGAGGTTGTGGACAGGTGTCTTTTATACTGATAACAAGTTCAAACAGGTGCCATTAATACAGGTAACAAGTGGAGGACAGAGGAGCCTCTTAAAGAAGAAGTTACAGGTCTGTGAGAGCCAGAAATCTTGCTTGTTTGTAGGTGACCAAATACTTATTTTCCACCATAATTTGCAAATAAATTCATTAAAAATCCTACAATGTGATTTTCTGGATTTTTTTCTCTCAAAATTACAGGCCTCTCTCATCTTTTTAAGTGGGAGAACTTGCACAATTGGTGGCTGATTAAATACTTTTCCCCCCCACTGTATATACAGTTGATGTCGGAAGTTTACATACACCTTAGCCAAATACATTTAAACTCAGTTTTTCACGATTCCTGACATTTAATCCTAGTAAAAGTTCCCTGTCTTAGGTCAGTTAGGATCACCACTTTAACCCTCCCGTTGTCCTAGGGTCAAAATGACCCGCCACTGTGTTAAACCAACTTTATTTTTTGATCATTTGTGAAAAGGAGGCAGTGATACTTTCTTTAAAGTCTCACTGCCTCCATCTCACAAATGATCCCAAAAATATAAAAATTTAATAAAGTTGGTTCAACACAGTGGCGGGTCATTTTGACCCTAGGACAACGGGAGGGTTAATTTAAGAAT
The DNA here is from genome assembly GCF_020615455.1 of Coregonus clupeaformis. Lineage (NCBI taxonomy): Eukaryota > Metazoa > Chordata > Actinopteri > Salmoniformes > Salmonidae > Coregonus > Coregonus clupeaformis. Next base: position 46,133 of record NW_025534192.1, on the reverse strand, counting down.
GTGAAATGTCAGAATAATAGTAGAGAGAATGATTTATTTCAGCTTTTATTTATTTCATCACATTCCCAGTGGGTCAGAAGTTTACATACACTCAATTAGTATTTGGTAGCACTGCCTTTAAAATGTTTAACTTGGGTCAAACGTTTCGGGTAGCCTTCCACAAGCTTCTCACAATAAGTTGGGTGAATTTTGGCCCATTCCTCCTGACAGAGCTGGTGTAACTGAGTCAGGTTTGTAGGCCTCCTTGCTCGCACACGCTTTTTCAGTTCTGCCCACACATTTTCTATAGGATTGAGGTCAGGGCTTTGTGATGGCCACTCCAATACCTTGACTTTGTTGTCCTTAATCCATTTTGCCACAACTTTGGAAGTATACTTGCATTGTCCATTTGGAAGACCCATTTGCGACCAAGCTTTAACTTCCTGACTGATGTCTTGAGATGTTGCTTCAATATATCCACATCATTTCCTTCCTCATGATGCCATCTATTTTGTGAAGTGCACCAATCCCTCCTGCAACAAAGCACCCCCACAGCATGATGCTGCCACCCCCGTGCTTCACGGTTGGGATGGTGTTCTTCGGCTTGCAAGCCCCCCCTTTTTCCTCCAAACATAACGATGGTCATTATGGCCAAACAGTTCTATTTTTGTTTCATCAAACCAGAGGACATTTCTCCAAAAAGTACGATCTTTGTCCCCATGTGCAGTTGCAAACCGTAGTCTGGCTTTTTTATGGCGGTTTTGGAACAGTTGCTTCTTCATTGCTGAGTGGTCTTTCAGGTTATGTCGATATAGGACTCGTTTTACTGTGGATATAGATACCTTTGTACCTGTTTCCTCCAGCATCTTCACAAGGTCCTTTGCTGTTGTTCTGGGATTGATTTGCACTTTTCGCACCAAAGTACGTTCATCTCTAGGAGACAGAACGCGTCTCCTTCCTGAGCGGTATGATGGCTGCGTGGTCCCATGGTGTTTATACTTGCGTACTATTGTTTGTACAGATGAACGTGGTACCTTCAGGCGTTTGGAAATTGCTCCCAAGGATGAACCAGACTTGTGGAGATCTACAAAACATTTTCTGAGGTCTTGGCTGATTTATTTTTATTTTCCCATGATGTCAAGCAAAGAGGCACTGAGTTTGAAGGTAGGCCTTGAAATACATCCACAGGTACACCTCCAATTGACTCAAATTATGTCAATTAGCCTATCAGAAGCTTCTAAAGCCATGACATCATTTTCTGGAATGTTCTAAGCTGTTTAAAGGCACAGTCAACTTAGTGTATGTAAACTTCTGACACACTGGAATTGTGATACAGTGAATTATAAGTGAAATAATCTGACTGTAAACAATTGTTGGAAACATTACTTGTGTCATGCACAAAGTAGATGTCAGCTTCACCTGGAATGCTTTTCCAACAGTCTTGAAGGAGTTCCCATATATGCTGAGCACTTGTTGGCTGCTTTGAGAGAATGCCAAGAGTGTGCAAAGCTGTCATCAAGGCAAAGGGTGGCTATTTGAAGAATCTCAAATATAAAATATATTTTGATTTGTTTAACACTTTTTTGGTTACTACATGATTGCATATGTATTATTTCATAGTTTTGATGTCTTCACTATTATTCTACAATATAGAAAATATAAAAAATAAAGAAAAACCCTTGAATGAGTAGGTGTGTCCAAACTTTTGACTGGTACTGTATATAGTGATTTATTTTAAGCTAAAGAAAATGTAATTTGATCGTGCATACTTTGGTGTATCATCATGGTACAAATGTTGGTGTATTTACAAATGTCAGCCGTTTAATTGAGCAGTTTTTATCAATCAGAAATGTGTATTTTGACTAATGTAGTCTCTGTTTTTCAGTGAGGAGAAGGAAACATCATCTCTTCCCAGAGAATGAGTGGATGAGGGAAACGATGATATGGATGAAAACATTGTAACTGAAACAGCCAACCAACAGCTGTTGACTGAGCTGCTCTCTAATAAAGATTGTTCTGTGCCATAAAACACAGAGACCAACAACCAACAACAGACCAACAACAATTGCACACCAATATAAGGCCTTTTCTCCCCATGAAACTGTACATTTCAAAGTGTTTAAGCCTAAATAAAATGGCACCAACCCATCAAGATAAAAAGAGAATACGGTATCCACGTTGAAAAGAACTGTAAGAACTGTTTGCGTTTGAGAAAAAAGACCCCCCCCCAACTTTACACTATATAACCCCATTCCCCACACACTTGCTCCCTCTCCTCTTGGATGGAGAGTGGGGGCAGTGGGCGATCTGGTGGAAGTAGCAGCAGCCGAAGTGCGCGAACAGGGGGGACCGGCAGTGTTATCGGGCGGAGTTCGGGATCGAGCCGAGGCGACTCAGGCAATTCCAGGTCAAACAGTGGCACTGCAGGATCCCTCGGCCGAAGCTCATCTGTTGGCGGCAGTGGTGGGATCATTGTCGCTGCTCCTGGTGCTGGAGGTGTGGCTCCTGCACCCCCATGTGCCAGTGAGTGGGAGATGTTCCAATTTGGAAAATACAATCTGGACATAATAGAGATGTTAAGCGGACACCAGGCCCATCAGTTCAAAGGCCTTGGGTTAGAACGACAGCTACAGCATCAGCAGCAAGTGCAGCTTCACCAGCACCAGCTCCAGCAGCAGCAACAACAACAGGCCGAGACCTCAGGAGCTCTCCTGTCTGGGCTAGGCCTTGGGTCCCTCCAAGGGGCCAGAAGCAACGCCTTTTCCGATTCTGCCTCTATTTTCGCCAAAATGAGCGCCCCTCCTCCTCCCCCTCTACAACAACAACCTTCTTCGTCCTCACAAAGCTCAAGATCCAAGTCAAGCAAGATGAGTAGCAGCAGCAGCTCAAGCCATGTGTCGGGCTACCCACAGTTCCTGCGTTCCTTCCACCCGACAGAGGCAGCTCTGGCACAGGAGCAACTGCATTCTGGGGTCGGCCGCTTCGAGCACTTTGCTGGGGGTAGCAGTGGTGGGGGTGCCGGGGGGTTGGGAGTTGCCCCCCCTCCACCACCCCCTCTGCATCCAGGCCTCTCTGTCCCCCAAGCATCACCTGGCCCTTCATCCTCTTCCCCCTCCCCCTCTAGTTCAGTGGTATCTAACAATCCCCCCAGTAGCAGTGCAGTCACCTCTCTGGGACACCAGCTGGTTGGGGCCCAATCTGACGCACGGAGCCTTCACCAGCAGTTCAGTTGCATGCTAGCTGCTAATCAGTACTTTCTCTCTGGGGTGCCTGCTAATGCTAGCTTAGAGCAGTTTCTGGTTCAGCAGGGAACCCACAACCACCTGGGGATAGGTTTAGGTCAGAGTGAGGGATCCAGCTCAGGCCTTGCTCCACCTCCAGCTCTGCATTCCTCTCATTCACATGGCCTCTCTACCGCTCAGCCACAGCAGCAGCAGCCTCCACAGCAGCAGCAGCTGCCTCCCCATACCCTGTCCCACCCCCACTCTCACTCCCACCCTCACCACCCCCTCCACCCAGGATCCCAGCCGTCCTCCCTGGGTGGTTTTGACTTCCAGGGCATCCCAGTGCTCTCCTCCAATCAGCTGGCCTCTCTGATGCAGCAGGAAGCAGGCCTGCCGCTCCCCCTGCCGCTTCATCTGTCCCTCTCCAAGGATGATGGCAAGGGGGACAGCAGTGGGGGCGGAAGCAGCAGCAGTAGGAGGAAGAAAGCGATGGCTGGCTACCTGCCACAGAGGAAGTCAGATGGCGGCAGTAACAGCAGCAGCGGCCACGGCAGTGGGAACCCCAATGCTAGCAGCAGTACAGGGGGTCTGGGCCACGACCCCTCCCCAGGGCTGGTTGTCGGTGGGGGCGGAGGGGTTGGCATGTCAGGTTTGGGAGGAGATCCATCCCTCCTTGCCTCTTCATCATCCTCATCATCATCAGTTGTCTCATCATCCTCTTCCTCTGGCCCCTCCTCCACTGCAGCATCAGTCCTGGTTACTAATGGTTCTCACCTATCCAAAGCTGATAACATGGGCTCCATGCCATCTGCATCTACACAGGATGACACTGAGCCCCTCTATAACTGTGGTGAGTGTGGCAAAACCTTCACTCACCTCTCCAGCCTTCGCAGGCACCTGCGCATGCATGAGTCTACGGCAGCAGGTACTAGCAATAATGCCAGCATTAACCCAAACCCGACTCATATCCAACCACCAACTGACCCCAGTCTCCCACACTCCACCCAGGATCTGAACTCTCAATCTAGCTCGCTGTCCTCCCAACAATCATCCAACTCAGTCCAGGCCTCATCCTCCTGCCCCAGCCCTGACAAGACCTTCAATTGCTCAGATTGTGGCAAGCACTTCAAGAAGAAGGGGCACCTCCTCCAACATGGCGTCATCCACTCAGAGGCTCGCCCGTATGGCTGCAGCATCTGCTCTCGGGCTTTCAACCGCCGTGAGTCGCTGACGCGACACGAGAAGATTCACCAGGACAAGCCCTTCCGCTGCCCAGCCTGCGGTCGATGCTTCCGTGAGAGCACCTCTCTACTCAACCATGCTGCCTCTGGCACATGCGGCAAGCCAGGTAGGACATCAAAACCACAGGGCAGCAGCAAGGAAGGAGCTGTAGGTGAGGGCAGAATAGGAGGAGGGGGCGGAGGAGAAGGTGGAGTGGGGGATTACCAGGGTGGTAGAGGGGTAATTTATGGGAAAACTGAGGAAGAGGAAGAGGGTGTGATCATGGGAGGTGAGGGGGTTCAGAAGTCAAGGCTAGGGTGTGATGGTGGTCTGTTTCAGTCAGAGAGGGGAGGGAATGCTAACAGCAGGGACAGGCCAGATGGTAAATACCCCACTGATTACTCTCGGAATCGTTACACAGGCTACCATGATGACCACCGTTCTCAAGGTAACCCGTCTCCGTGTTACTCTGGAGCCTCCCCCTGTGGCAGCGGGATGGCAGGCCCGGCGCTGAGGAAGGCGCCCTTGGCCCCAACGCTGCACCCCCACCCTCAGAGTCAAACCCAACATCACCACCAGCAGCAGCAGCCTCACCTCCCCCTGTCCTCTCTCCTGGATGACTCTGAAGACGACGTCACCAGCTCTGTCAACAACGCAATCTCAGCCATCGCCGCTGCAGCTGCCGCCAACTGTGATATGAACAGTGGGAACAGAGGCGACGATAGAAGGGATATCATCGGAGGGCTGTTGGGGGGGCTGGACTTAGGCCCCTTGGGTTCCCCTTCATCAACATCTGGAATGGATAAGACCTATAGAGGAGCAGGGAACCAGGATGGTATGAGTGGTAATATGAACCACAACCAACATCAGGGGAGTGATCCACAGAACTCTGCTGCCAAACCAAAAGGTCCCCGGAAACCCAGAAAGCCCAAAGACCCCAACGCTCCTCCTAAACGCAGGCAGTACACCCCCAGAGCTCCCAGAGAGTCGAGCAATATCCCGCGGCCATATCTGTGCAGTGTTTGCGGCAGGGGGTTTGCACGCCGCGAGACCCTCCGTAGGCACGACCGCGTCCATACTGGGGAGAAGCCCCACCGCTGCAGTACATGTGGGAAGTACTTCAGAGAGGCCTTCCACCTCACCAAGCACCACACAGTTCACTCTGGGGAGAAGAACTACAAGTGCAGCCTGTGTGGGAAAGAGTTTGGCTACTCCCAGAGCCTCAAGAGGCACGGGAAGCTCCATCAGAAAGGGGAGCTGGAAGAGGTGCCCACAACACCAGGAGGGGAGAACCTCAACAACTTCAACACAAACCCCTCATGTGTTATGGGCCAAGACAGGGAACAGAACCAAGGAAACACCTCCTCCTCCTATTACTCATACCCCCAAGATGTCAAGCCTCAAGGCTTCAACAGCCAGCCCCCACCCAGGCTCTACACCTGTGCGATATGCTGGAAGTCTTTCCGCCATCACTTCCACCTGACGGCTCATCACCAGACGGTCCATGAGAACGGAGGTGAGAAGCTGTTCAGCTGCGAGGTGTGTGGGAAGGCCTTTGCCTACTCCAACAGCCTCACGCGACACAGGCTGTCACAGCACGGCCTGGCGCGCACCGGCCCTGACAACACACAAGGGGACGCCAGTGGGTCAGTGGGAAACAGTGCAGCTGGTGGTGGAGTGAGTGGGACTGCGTCAGAGAGCGAGGCAGCCACCAACGCCCTCCTTCAGATGGCACCTTCCACTGAGGGCCACGGTGGGCAGCAGAGTCACAGTGTTGTCACCCACAGTCATCAACAACAGCCACCTCAGCCCCCAGCTGGCTACTCCCCCCTTTTCTATGATGCTGGTACGGCCCACTCCTCAGCCTCCAGCGTCCCTCCCTACTCTCAGCCCCTGCCACCCAACTCCACAATCATGCCCCCTCAGCACCAGCATTCCCCAGCAAGGGTTAAAGGGGAGCACATTTACCCAGCTGGGTCCAGTAGTCACACCCTTCACACCACGGCTCCATTCCAGCCCCTCACGGAGCTGCCGTCCGACCATCATCACCACCACCACCACCACCATTCTTCACATCACCACCACCGTTCAGAGCCCCAGTCCCAGCAACAACACCACAGGAACATCCAATCACACAATGATATGAGGAGGCACAAGAAGAAGAAGAAAAAGTCAGACAGGAGGGAGGGGAGCGAGGGGAGGGGGGACATGTGGGGGGAGTCCTCAGGCTTCCTCAGAGACGAGGGGAGGAAAGACAAGAGGAAGAGGAGGTCTGTTTTCCAAAAACAGTTGAGGAAGAAAAAGCTGCTGTTGAAAATTAGACGAGGGGGGGAAGCGGGAGGGGGAGGATATGAGTTGGTCACAACAAGAGGGATGAAGTTACAAATCCTGTCATCTCTCAAAGTCCCAGTGAAACGTTTTTCCTGCTCCATCTGTCCCCACGCCATGTTCGCTCGCCAGGCTGGCCTGCTAGCCCACAGGGCAGCTAAACACACCCAGAGAGTCCTGTCCCCCCAGGAGCGTCTCTGCTGCGGTGTGTGTGGGAAGCAGTCTCATAGGCTACTGGAATCCTTCATCCACCGTGCAACTCATCGGGGGTCCTTCTCCTGCAGGCGCTGCTCCGCTCGCTTCTGGAACGCCCCCCTCCTCCGCAGGCACAAGGTGACCTGCCGACATAGGGCCAAGGGACTGCCACGAGGTGGCGCTATCAGCCTGAAGTCATCCAAGAGGGTGGGGGAGAGGAAGAGCGGAGAGGAGCGGAGGGAGATGTCGCACTCCCTGCTTACAGAGTACAGATACTGAGCTTGCTGACTTCTAAAGTAGTGGCGTTTAAATTTTCACTGATAGGAAAGGGAGAGGTTATCAGTTTTGGACTATACATAGAAGAAGATGGACTTTAAAAAGCCTTTGGGGTGGGGGGGGGGGGCATTGAATTGGTCTGGTGTCTGTCTTGACCTCCTCAACTCACTGACTGTTAGAACAAGTGTTTTAACAACATGAACTACTGTAGATCAACCAAGGATCACCAGGAATTCTTCCATCCAAACTGTATGGGAGGATGTTGAAAGACATTGCTGTTTTCACATGATCATTAACCCTTAGGTGCATTGACACTATGCTTGGCTGACACTGTGCAGTTATTAGACACATTTAGGTGATTTGACCTGCTAATTTAACTCTACCCCCTCCGCCTTACTAGCATCCCTGCTATACCCCTAGCTGTATGATAACTCTGTCTCTGCTGTGTACTATGTCTTGTTGATGTTCACCTAGAGCCCTTTTGGGGATTTTTTTAATGTAAAAAGTGCATTTAGTAGGATGAGGGAGAGAGGGGGACACAGACTTCTGGTTGGTAGAGAGGCAGTCTGTTTGTCGGTGCATGTGTGTTTTTTGGTCAGTTTGTTGCAGAGGTTGTGAATTCAGAATGTGATGGTTAATTCAGTACATCCAAAAAGGACGTGTTTTTAGCGTAAGTTAACAAAGTCGTGAAAAATTTCCCCAGTGATTTAATCACATCTTTAAAAATAGATTTGAGAATCTTAATAGATTGAAGTGAATACCACTTCCAGACAAAAAAGTGTATCTTACAAAAAGCCTTGCTAATCATGATCACTTTATTTAATTTCATGCCTGTGGAAACAACTGTAGCTTTTATACTAAGAGATTGAGATCAAGACAGGATGAAAAAAGCTTACTGTAACGTATATTGTGTTAATATCTTATCACTGCTTTGTTTTTCTTTTCACAAAGTACTTTATTTCGCTTTTACTGTTCCTTCTTTATAATGGGTTAAAGGCTAGGAGCTGTCATAGTAGCAAAAACGGTTATGATTACATGTATTAATGTGTGTAACTCCATCTGTCTACCTGCCAAACACGTATTTGATCCTTTCCTCTGCTCTTATTTTTTGCTGAGTTGCAATCATGTTCATACCCCTGTCAAGCCTTGTTTTATCTACTAAAGAAAAATAATAGTTCTAAGTACATTTCTATCACTTTATTTACTTAAAACAAAGATAGTTGTTGATTATACTTCAGCATTGAATAAAACATAAGTGTTCTCCGCTGTGCTTTTTCTCCATGTATCATGTAATTCTAATGATGACGAACTGGATACTTACTGATAACTAATCATGTGGGTATTGACTCTATAATGAGTAAAATGTTACAAATACCAAAATCAGTATACTAGTTTTGAAGATATATAGTTGAATAGCTGTGTGGCCCTGATGGATTAGAGGATGTCATCATGGATATACAAATACATTTCAACTTAGCACAACTATGGTTATCCACTTATTGGCAAGTCATTCCAATTAATGTTGTATATTTGACTAGAAATGGATTTTTTTTTGCTTTGCTTTCCATGACCCCAATTTGAAATGGCCACAACTCACAACCACCCAAAATAAATAATGAATGGACTTCTGCAGCCTACAGTACTGTGTTAAATCCACTAGATGGCATTAGGCACCTCATTTCTGCTCACTGTACTCTGGCCCTTGTGTGGTAGAGTGTGGGAGTCACATGGATTTTACACCGATAGGGGGTGGATTCAAGAGGCAGAACGTGCAGTGTCCATGTCTGAGCCTTGTGTGAATGTGACTGAGTGACCGAGTGTGTACAAATGTGTGTGTGTGTGCAGACTCATGCTTGCATGCGAGTGTGAGATAAATCTATTTGTGTACTACATTTACGTCATTTATCAGACACTCTTATCCAGAGTGACTTACAGTTAGTGAGTGCATACATTTTCATACTGGCCCCCCGTGGGAAACGAACCCACAACCCTGGCGTTGCAAGCACCATGCTCTACCAACTGAGCTACAGGGGACTACAGCTACTACACAAATAGAACATCAACATAAATGCATACATACAAACATACATAGTCTACATCCAGAATTGCTAGGCAGTTATGGCTGTCCTACTGACCTAGTTATGTTAGTTTGTGTGAATATAGGCTATTGTAATGTAAACTACAGTATTAGAGTTCACCTTAATGAATATGACAGCTATGGTCTGTTGTTCTGGTGTGACTTGAGTATGTTTTATGTGGCAGCAGCACTGTCACACTAACTGCTATAGAGGGATATGCACATTTCCCTTCATTATGCTTATTCCAGCTGTATCAACACCAAATGCTACTAAACAACAATAATTAATGTCTAAATACAAAAAGAAACATGAAATGCTAACACTACCATTTTCATTTCTAGAAACCATGGTCTGTTCATGTGCTAGTGCGTTCTCCACGTCATGTAGGCCTATAGCCGAAGAAGCATATTATAGGCTACAGTGGGGGAAAAAAGTATTTAGTCAGCCACCAATTGTGCAAGTTCTCCCACTTAAAAAGATGAGAGGCCTGACAAATTGAGAATTTTTTTTTCAGAAAATCACATTGTATGATTTTTACTGAATTTATTTGCAAATTATGGTGGAAAATAAGTATTTGGTCACCTACAAACAAGCAAGATTTCTGGCTCTCACAGACCTGTAACTTCTTCTTTAAGAGGCTCCTCTGTCCTCCACTCGTTACCTGTATTAATGGCACCTGTTTGAACTTGTTATCAGTATAAAAGACACCTGTCCACAACCTCAAACAGTCACACTCCAAACTCCACTATGGCCAAGACCAAAGAGCTGTCAAAAGACACCAGAAACAAAATTGTAGACCTGCACCAGGCTGGGAAGACTGAATCTGCAATAGGTAAGCAGCTTGGTTTGAAGAAATCAACTGTGGGAGCAATTATTAGGAAATGGAAGACATACAAGACCACTGATAATCTCCCTCGATCTGGGGCTCCACGCAAGAACTCACCCCCGTGGGGTCAAAATGATCACAAGAACGGTGAGCAAAAATCCCAGAACCACACGGGGGGACCTAGTGAATGACCTGCAGAGAGCTGGGACCAAAGTAACAAAGCCTACCATCAGTAACACACTACGCCGCCAGGGACTCAAATCCTGCAGTGCCAGACATGTCCCCCTGCTTAAGCCAGTACATGTCCAGGCCCGTCTGAAGTTTGCTAGAGTGCATTTGGATGATCCAGAAGAGGATTGGGAGAATGTCATATGGTCAGATGAAACCAAAATATAACTTTTTGGTAAAAACTCAACTCGTCGTGTTTGGAGGACAAAGAATGCTGAGTTGCATCCAAAGAACACCATACCTACTGTGAAGCATGGGGTGGAAACATCATGCTTTGGGGCTGTTTTTCTGCAAAGGGACCAGGACGACTGATCCGTGTAAAGGAAAGAATGAATGGGGCCATGTATCGTGAGATTTTGAGTGAAAACCTCCTTCCATCAGCAAGGGCATTGAAGATGAAACGTGGCTGGGTCTTTCAGCATGACAATGATCCCAAACACACCGCCCGGGCAACGAAGGAGTGGCTTTGTAAGAAGCATTTCAAGGTCCTGGAGTGGCCTAGCCAGTCTCCAGATCTCAACCCCATAGAAAATCTTTGGAGGGAGTTGAAAGTCCGTGTTGTCCAGCGACAGCCCCAAAACATCACTGCTCTAGAGGAGATCTGCATGGAGGAATGGGCCAAAATACCAGCAACAGTGTGTGAAAACCTTGTGAAGACTTACAGAAAACGTTTGACCTGTGTCATTGCCAACAAAGGGTATATAACAAAGTATTGAGAAACTTTTGTTATTGACTAAATACTTATTTTCCACCAAAATTTGCAAATAAATTCATTAAAAATCCTACAATGTGATTTTCTGGAGAAAAATAATCTCATTTTGTCTGTCATAGTTGACGTGTACCTATGATGAAAATTACAGGCCTCTCATCTTTTTAAGTGGGATAACTTGCACAATTGGTGGCTGACTAAATACTTTTTTCCCCCACTGTACCTATAAAATCAGAGTCACCTTTGTTCGCTAAGGACATTTACATGTAACAGGAATTTGACCTGGTGAGATGGTGCTGCCACAATAAACAGAGTATACAGACAAAAATATATAGCCTACTATAGCTTAAAGCAACATTTATTATGATTTAAAATAGAAAACAATTTGTAGAAAATGTGAATGTAATTTAAGGTCATTGTCAATCTCTTCTATAGTCTAACTACCTGTTCTGTAGGCCTGTTCTATGCTCTCTCAAACCTTCTAAAATTGTACTAACCGATTCATTATCATGAATAGGTCAGGCATAAAGGCCTGCAAGGTTGGTTTTGCAGTATACTTCTGCAGTAAACACAAATGTGTGATAGTTTATCATCAATCAATGTATGCTGTTGGCATATGTCTATTTGTAAAGAAAACAAGTGAGTGGTACACACAGTAATAACCTCATAAGGATGTATATTGTTCCTGGGATCTGTCTAAATATTGCTTTTCCTATGTCCGACTAGAAGAAAAAAAAAAAAAAAAAAAATCCTTTGGCTCTTTGGCTGTGGGTTGAAATACTGTACTGCAGACACCTCGCGCTGTTCTGCTTTGAATCGGTCTCACGCGGCCGTAGCATGGGGGGAATCCGTAGGGCGGGGCGGGTGGCCTAGTTCTTTCCAATAAATGCTCACTAGGGGAGGAGACAGTATTTTCTCCAACCAATCGCAGCTAGAGCAACCTGCATAAGGGTTGCACCTCCGCGTGACTGGGCCATGTGCGCTATAACAGCTATTCTGCTTTTAGGAAGCAACGTGCTGCTGTGTTCCTTTCGCCTGAAAACCCGGCAGCAACTCACGTTTTCTCTGGATTACAAGCGGACTGAGAAAACTATAGCCTACACTCAGTTGCTTGTACTTAGAATGGTGATAGGCCCATTGCCATTATAATGAAATGATCATATTGGCACTCTATTTGGGCAATAATCTTTATGCCTAGATGAACTTTCTATAGAGGCTATGTCTCAAGGCCCCCTCAGTTGCTTGTGTCATTTAAAGACGTTAATTCAAAGGCATGATGATAACGGTGGCGGGTGATTGATAACTGTCCATTTGTTTTGGTCCTTCTGTGCATGAGCACACAAACAACAAGTGCGTGGCGTGCCCCCTCGAGGTGTGGCACGAGGGGGGTTGTGTGTTGTGTCATGCATATAGAACAAATAAGCCAATCATGCCTTCTCTCGCGCCTTGCCCTATGAGTTGTGACGTCACATAAACTGCCCGTGTTCATTCCAGCTGAGAAGACAGCCGTCGCGCAGCTCAAATCCAAGCCCGTGCCTCAGTACATTGGCTACAAAAAGTACGCGGGGGGAAAGAGGAGCCCCCCCCCCTTCTCGCGAAAGAACGATAGGGAGACAGGAAAGCCGAAAGAAAAAAGTAATACAGCTTGTCACCCGACCAATAGCGCGCGTACTCAGCCTTCTCCGCTTCTTGCTCTTCATTATTTGTTCATTTGGCATTTTGGAGCAGGACATTCTTTTTCCTTGCTTCGAGTTTCATTTTGATCGTATCGTCATTTTTTTGGTGTTGATCATCTCAGGATATTTTTTCGACAACAACTTATTGATCTCCAGCTCGGATTTTATTTTGTCCACCTTTGAATTGACCATGGGCACCAGTCATACTCAATTAGTTTGACGTTTACTACTGGTCTCTATTGGAGAATAACATCTTGATCTGAACCGAGGAATTAAAATAATATAGTGCTGCAACATATCGACTGGAATACTGTCTATGAGAATGATACAACAGTGGATCTAAGAACACTTCAAAGCCTAAATAGAGGGAAAGGTAAGAAAATGTTTATTGACATTCAATAACGACATGTTTTGCAAATATTGCATGTTATTATTAGGCTACAGTCTGGTATGCTGAGCCTGGGAATCATATATATATATTTTTTTATGTTTTCATATCTTGTCGAGGTATGCACTCACATATGCATTTTATATTATTTCAACAAGTTTTAATGTTATATCAAATCATATACTGTTCATTGCACCTGGTTTGTACCCAATTCTAACTATAATATATGTTAATTCAATATTATCGTTCATTGAATAGCGGTGATCAATCTGCCAGTCATCTCGACTCCGCCTGCGCCCAAGGATCCTAATCAATAACCAGGTCCGGCCAACAATGTCCAGGCAGCTCACCCAGCTCCTGACCCCGGACCTCCCAGCCGGCGCTAGCCCGCAGTTCGGGAATTGCAACCAGTCAGGTGGCTCTATCAGCGGTGGACACCTCAACTCCATGACTAGTTTGAAATCCCTCCTGCAGCATCCGATGAAGGGAGACCGTGCAAGTGTCAAAGACTGCTGCGACGTTAAAGGTGAGAAGATAACTTTGATTTCATTTTAATGTTACATTGTTATTATGCTGTTACAACTGACAGCTCTACAGTGCAACAATGTTGCTGATGGAGTTTGCTGCACTTATGCTAACAGACACTGCATGCCTATGTCGTTTTTTGTTATTTTGCATATTTTGTAACTGACAGTCATTGAAATCATATCTACCAGTCTCCATTGCCAGTGACATTCATTGAAATCATATCTACCAGTCTCCATTGCCTGTGACATTCATTGAAATCATATCTACCAGTCTCCATTGCCTGCCTGTCTCCATTGAGTACAGTATGGTGAAGACAGCTGTGCTCACCTGCATAACTTAATATCTGGCCCTGCCATTGTCACACGCACATGACATGACACATGCACCACTGTCTGACTTGTTGTTTGGAAACAAAACAGAGAAGGTATACTGGTGTGATGCTTCAATACAGAACTAAACTCTGAATAATGATTAATGATTGACATTCTGCAACCAACACACACCATAGGATATACATGATGGTGGAAGTTGACCTTTAGAACTGATTCAGGGTCAGTTTTGTATTTTTACTTCTGATAATACTGGTCAGAACCACAATAGGGAAACTTTGTCTCAGAGCAGAACTTACACTCTTAGAAAAAAGGGAGCTATTTAGAACCTAAAAGGGTACTTCGGCTGTCCCTATAGGAGAACCCTTTGAATAACTATTTTTGGTTCCAGGTAGAACCCTTTTGGGTTCAATGTAGAATCCTTTTTTACAGAGGGTTCTACCTGGAACCCAAAAGGGTTCTACCTGGAACCAAAACAGGTTCTCTTATGGGGACAGCCGAAGAACCATTTTTGAACCCTTGTTTCTAAGAGGTTAGGATCAAATGCTCTTTGGAAAATGTTAATTGAATCCAACCACTCCTATAGTATAGAGCAGTAAACCAGAAAGGAAATGATGGGATAGTAATCATGTTCAAATCAGCTATAAGTGACTCTGTTGAGCTTCACAATCAACTTCAGATACTTTTGGATGATTTGGACATGCTAATATCGGTCCCATGACTTGAATAGGATTTGTGCCACAAATGCTAAAACATTAGCATGTGGAAACAGTGCCAGGGAAACTAAACCAATGCATGAACTGCTGTCATACCTTATCCATAGACAGTTTACAGGGTATGGAAACCAATATGCCATTATCCCTGTAACACATTATTACGTGGTCATTAGACGTAACAAACACTTATATCCAATCACAAAGGTCACTCACTGTCCAATTATGACCCTCAAATGTCCAATAGAATGATGGTGCCATCCCACGTTGCACTCTGCTGTGAGCTGAGCATGATGTTCTCATATGGATTATAATCTCCACCCCTCCAATCCCCTGGCATAGTTTTAGATTAGCATGCAGATTAAGATGAAGTCTTTTGGTATAATATCTGACATGCTAAACAGTACCAGCCAGGCCTGTGGTATGGATGCCTATATTCACAAATTAATCTGTCTCACCAAATATAGACATAGACATACATAGATGTAGTAAAAATCATATTGCTTTTCATCCAGCATTCTCATTTTGATTCTTGTGCAGTTTAGTGTATGACCATCTGTTACGGTCTGACTGAAGCATTCATTGGTGTTTGTGCGCATAGCAGTGCAGCTGATGCATACAACTGTCACACCATTCCACAGATATCCATCTATCTCTCAGTCTCTGTTGAGTTGACGCATCTATAGTGGAATTGTGCCTCTGGACCTCAACAGCCATGAGGCTTGGGCCATAGCGGCCTCTTGTCTCATTGACTTAAATGAAATAGGTTTACAAGAACGCCTACAGCTTTGGACTTAAGATAATTATATCCTGTCATATGACCCTAAAAAAGTCCCCCCAAATAACTAAAAAGCAAAGTGTAGACAGAAGAAACCCTGTGAGGAACCAGACTTGAGGGAGTGGATCTAGTGGGATACCATAACACTAACATGTCAATAATCCCAAAACCACCTCTGACAGCACCCAGGGTCAAACATTTGATGCGACAACAACAACTCCCGAGATGTCCCAACCCCTGTCCATCTGTTACTAACCAACATCCTCCATTTTGTCTCCCTCCCACCATCACAGACAAAGACAGAACCATCACAGACATGGATGAGGACTCCATGGGTGGCGGGAACGGCGGCTGCAACATGCGTACCGGCAGCAGCGGGGTGAGCAGCAGTAACAGTAACGGCTGTGGCAGTGGAGGAGGAGGTGGAGGATCAGGTGGAGGATTTAACCAGTCTGCGTTCCTGGGACCCCTCCTGTGGGAGAGGACCCTGCCGGTGGAAGGAGGCCTCTTCCAGCTGCAGTACATGGACCTGGAGGAGTTCCTCACAGAGAACGGCATGGGCGGTGTCCACGGACAAAACAGTTCCAGTACAGCCCAGATCCCGTCCCAGAGTTCCCAGTCGGCGGTGCCCAATCAGAGTTCCCAGTGCCCCCCCTCATCGCCCCCACCCTGCTCTTCAGCCTCCTCCTCGTCATCCTCATCTTCCCCATCGCTCATCGGCCTGGAGGTGGCCCAATCCAACATGCAGGGAGGAATTGACTATGGTGAGTTACCTGAACCGGGTGTAGGTGGAGGGGAGGGCAACATGCAGGGATTTCTGTGGTGATTTTATCCCATGGAATATGATACGGAACAGTGTACATCTGTTTTATTGTACACATCTTCAATAGGACAATGTGGAGAGGGGTGGAGGTTGAGACGGTTTATGGTGATTCTATGGAAAGGGATTGTGGGGGTGGTGGGTGGTTGGTGAATGTATCACAGTGTATCGTTGTTTACATGGTATCAACAATGTATTCAGTGGTCCAGTTTGGCCAAATGTAGCAAGGATTATGGTGCCATGTTGTTTTGGCCTTGTGGAGCGGCAACTAGATGAAGGATTAAAATGGAGGATCAGTGATATGTCAGATACCATGGTGACCCTGTATCAATACAGGACGTCCATGTCCTTAGAGAGAAGGCTGTAGAGTCTGCACAGAGTTATCATGTGATTCAGCTCTTTAAGTTGTCCTCAGTCCTCATATTGAACTCCTCCTATGGTGACCAAGCATCATTTTCTTTGGAGCCAAATGGAATCCCTTAACGCTGAGTTAACTTGACAGAGAGTGAACAACAAGGAGGGGTTGAGAAAGCAACGAGAGGAATTTCCTGTAGGCTACAAACTACCCTTTACACAGAGCTGGTTTAACATTTAGGCTGCCTGAGAGAAAGAGAGGAGTGACATTTGACAAATTAATCTCACAGCACTGACAAAGGGGTTTGGTTTGGTCGATTTTATGTTCAATTCAGGTCCAACCAGCCATTTACTGAACACTAAGTTCTAACTGTACACAGGGAGATCGAGCAAGAGATAAGGAGGGGAGGGAGAGGAAGGAGGTGTGTGTAGTGAGTGTTTGTGATCGCGTGTCTTTAAATCTCTCCCCAACTCACACACTACAGCAATGTGCACGTGCAGCGTCCCTTCACGTGCCGAGGCTGTGAGCACTGGAGCAAGAGAATGAGAGAGGCAGGGCCAAGCGGAGGACTGGGAGGAGCGGAGAGGCACACCAGGGTGGGAGGGAGAGCGAGAGAGAGGGAGGGAGGGAGGGAGGGAGGGAGGGAGGGAGGGAGGGAGGGAGGGAGGGAGGAAGAGGTTCCCATTGCCTGCTGATACTGAAGTTCAAATGGAATGTTTGAATGCAGAAGAGAGCGATTGAGTACAGAGATAGTCATGATTAAGATATGGTGCCATACAGTAGATAGGGAATGTCAGTAGCCATTGTATTTAACCCTTCATACACTGGTTGTTTCTTCGCTGCATTTCAGTTGTATTCCAATGTCACATCTCACAATAATGCACGTTAGCCAGATTAGACATGAGTTAAATACAACGCACTCACATTTATCAATACAAATCAGATAGTTATGTAAAAGAAGCATTGATGAAGCCAAAATTGATATTGCGGGTTGGATGATGTGTTTGTTACATAGTCGTTACAGTGTAACACAGATTATGAAGCAAGACAGGAGAACGTATCTGTAATGATCTGGTTTGAGTTTTCATTCAGACACCTGACCATTGACTTAACCCGAGGTGGGTGTAGTGTAGGCTGTGTTCTGATTGTGTTCTCTTAAAGGAGGAAGAGGAAGAGGAAAAGGCTGTTTGGAGTCTTTATGATAGGAAAGTCAAGGTGTTATGTGCATTAGGCCCTAAAGGGGGTGAGTGAGCTCTATAGAACTCAGGGAACTGACTTCAAGGGGTGGGGTGACGGTTGTATAACAGTTTTAGAAACATTTCAAGAAAACAGTCTAAACCAGCCTTATAGGAGTCTGGAATGTTGATAATAATATTAAACCATAATTGAAATATATACTCTGACTAAAAGGGTGATATTGAATGTTTATACACAAGATAAATTGAGAAAAGTGTTCTTGCATATGTAAAGTTCCCATTTGAGTTCAATTTGTCCATGATAATTGATTCATATTAAAGTGAAACGCCCGCTCACACAGAAATCCAGCACCTGAAACAGATAGTTGGAAAGACATTGGGCTGTAGATTTCACACTTGAAAGCAGGGAGAAAAACGTTTGTGTTTATTCGTTTCTCAGAGCAGAAAGTGGGCTCCCTTCCACCACCTGGTGGACAGGGTCTGTAACTGCAGCCTAACAGCTCTACAGCTCTTTTACTTGACTTATTTTGACTTGTAGATAAATGCTGTGTGTTATAGCTTTCTGGTGGATCTGAGAGGTCAGTGAGTCATAATGTATCTACATGGAATCACCTGGTTCATATAAAGGTTTAATAAGAAAATAACAACCGATTCTCTCTCTTTCAGGAGGCAGTCAGTCGAGCATGAACGACGACTGCGGCTCGCCCGGCTCCTCTGTCTCCTCTTCGTCCTGCACTCCTCTCATGACGCCCACATCCAATGGGCCAGACGTGATGGGTGGCTTTGAACCCGACGCGGCCGACGTGGCTCTGTCCAGCGTGCCCGGCCAGGACGCCTTCGACCCCCGCAGACACCGCTTCAGTGAGGACGAACTCAAACCACAGCCCATGATCAAGAAGGCCCGCAAGATGCTGGTGCCAGCAGACCTCAAGGTTGGTAGTCAGAGAGTAGGTAGAAGCATTAAGAGTTGGTAGAAGTTGTCCCTGACCTCTGGTCCAGGGTCAGATCATTTTCTACAAGGTAATGTCAGTAGCACTATATCTAACGGTGTCTCCCTCTTTCAGGATGATAAGTACTGGTCCCGGCGGTGTAAGAACAACGAAGCAGCCAAGCGTTCTCGTGACGCACGGCGCTTGAAGGAAAACCAGATCTCGGTCCGTGCCGCCTTCCTGGAGAGAGAGAACCAGGCACTCAGACAGGAAGTGGCTGACATGAGGAAGGAGCTCGGTCGCTGCCGCAACATTCTCAACAAATATGAGAATCGCCATGGAGACCAGTGAAGAAGAGGAGGAGAAAGAGAAGGAACTGATGGGGGGAATGGGGCGACATGATGATGATGACAATGATGATGATGATGAATGTATGAGACGATGAGAAGGGTGATATAAAGAAGCTCAGGTGTCACATTTTGATGATGTCAGAGTGGGCAGGGTTAAAGGTTAGGGACAGGGAGGATTGTTGCCCCTTTAGACGAAAGAAGAAAAGACGTGACTTTGAGGATTTTGATATCGGAGAATTGTATATTTTTATATTACTGAAATAAGGCTAGAGGGGGAGCAAATTTTGGAAATAATTTTTGTATATTTTCTATATGAATGGGAAAGATGTAAGATATGGAGGGCTATGACAAAATATCTTTTTAAAGTAGATTGATATAGGAGATGCTATTTTAGAGGTGGTCAGGTGTTAGACAGGGATTTTTAGACAGGATTCAGAGTCAGGGACTGGGAGGCGAGGTGGCCATTTTAAACTGTAAAATAGAGAGCAAAATGATTTTAAAATTGTACAGTTCAACATTTCTTTGTGGATTTTACTCAAGCACTTAATTTGTTTTCTTTGTTGTGTTTCTAAATGATGGGGTTTGGGCTGAAATGGCAAGAAAGTGAAAGAGGAAGAGAGAGAGAGAGAAATGGGAGAAACACTATTAACCCAGCACAATCTTCAGCACTTGTCCTGTGTTTGTGCTTGTAAATAACAAGTCATTGATATTGTCACAACTTTTGCAACCTTTACTAACAGTTTGGACTGTTTAGTAGTTGTTTAGATGTCTGGGCTTTGGTGCAACAGCTCTCACATTTGATTATAGCTGCACTATCTTCTCTGTCATATAGAGAATTGTATTATGTGACCCTAAGACAAGCAGGGCATTCAATGACACTACAGCTAATGGAAGGGGCGACTGTTAGTTTTTATTATGTATACTATGAACTCATATTGCTGAGCCCTTGGCCATCTCTCCCGCTCGCTCTCTTTCTGTCACTTTTTGTCCTTTTGGATTGCTGTCAGTTCTAACTGCTGGGTTGGTAGGATTTTTTAGTTGTTCTGTTGCCCCAGGTTACAGTGGACCGTTTTGATCTTCTCTGCGTTGTGATGTTTTCTTCCTTCCTATGTTTTTTTTATCGAATTGATCCAATTCCAACACGGTTAATGTCACTTACAACCAATCCCGAAAAGGCTACTTTTACCTTTAACCAATCCCAACAACCGGTCTCTGTGGTTGTAGATTGTATACATAATACCACAATGTCTTCACACCCTCCTAAATAGTCCACAAACTACCCAGGAAAAAGCACACTTGTGTTACTGTACTATATTAATGATTTTAGTTAGCATTCTTATATTATTGGTAGAAGATAAATATTGTCTATATTGAATATACCAGTTTGTGTATTTTACATAGGTATATGCTAAGTGTGAATGTTGCAGAGATTAGATGCGTGTATGACTGCGTATATGCAAATGTATTCCAGGAGATGGGGTTTGTGGTAGGGTGTCATGTCAAATTATACCCTATTCCCCCCCTATACCTAGGGAATAGGTTATAATTTGAGATTATGCTATTATTACTCTCTCCGTCGATCGGAATGGTGTTAAATTCTCAGATTTCTGGGACTAATAAAAAAGCCAAAATTTAAAATGTTGATTTATTAAGGTTGTTGATACTTTCTGTCAGTTTTCCAGCATTTCTGTGTTGTTGAGCATCATCTTAGTATCCACATAGTGTCATGGTTCACTACCGACTCACTAAACCCAGGGGAGAATAAGGTCCCAGTCAACCCAGTGATAGTGTTCTTCTTTTCCTCAACGACCATGTTATAAATAACTACCATTACTATTATTATTGTTATTATTATGATGATTGTTACCCCCTTTTAATGTTGCTGTTATATATAATTGAATGATTTTATTTCTTTGGATGAACATGATCTGTTGCGTTTTGAAGCATCTTTGATCTCAAGCTACCCTCACAGAGAGACTATTCAGAAATGTATCCTTGTTTTTATGTCACTTCCTGCCCTGCACCATGTACATCCTGTTTTGGCCCCTCGAGGTCCGCTGGTTTATTCATAACCCCTACGGACAGTTTCTATCCGGACTTCTCTGAAACACAGTTCCCAGAGGATGGCGGCCATCTTGGTTTCTCTGTTGATCATGGATTCCACAATCTCGCTGGCTCATCTCATACCTGGAGAATGACAGTGGTAGAATCCCATTCACTTCTGACTGTACAGGTCTGTTCAGTTCTCTAGCTGTGTATAGACTATGCACACTAGCCACAGTTTTCCTCCTGGTTTTCTGCAGCCTATTTTCACCTCAGTGACTGTACGTATGCTCTCCCAACTGGATGTTGTTCCTAATCTCCCTGACGTGGATGATGATAATTCTTATAGTGACTTTTATTGAACTACAACTACCCATCTGCACCAGTGGTGTCCACTGTTCCAGCCCACTCAGTGCTGGTAATGGGGATGTAGTCAAACTTTCCCGAAAACACAAATAAAAGATTGTTCTTACTTACTGCTTGTCTGTTTTCTTTATATTTACTCACATTTTACATTGACATTTTAGTTATTTAGCAGACACTCTTATTCAGAGCGACTTACATTAGTGCATTCATCTTAAGATACACTATATAGACAAAAATATGTGGACACCCCTTCAAATTAGTGGATTTGGCTATTTCAGCCACACCCGTTGCTGACAGGGGTATAAAAATGAGCACACAACCATGCGATCTCCATAGACATACATTGGCAGTAGAATGGCCTTACTGAAGAGCTCAGTGACTTTCAACGTGGCACCGTCATAGGATGCCACCTTTCCAACAAGTCAGTTCGTCAAATTTCTCCCCTGCTAGAGCTGCCCCGGTCAACTGTAAGTGCTGTTATTGTGAAGTGGAAACGTCTAGGAGCAACAATAGCTCAGCCGCAAAGTGGTAGGCCACGCAAGCTCACAGAATGGGTCTGCTGAGTGCTGAAGCGTGTAGCGCGTAAAAATCGTCTGTCCTCGGTTGCAACACTCACTACCGAGTTCCAAACTGCCTCTGGAAGCAATGTCAGCACAATAACTGTTCGTCGGGAGCTTCATGAAATGGGTTTCCATGGCCGAGCAGCCGCACACAAGCCTAAGATCACCATTCGCAATGCCAAGCATCGGCTGGAGTGTTGTAAAGCTGGAGCAGTAGAAACGCGTTCTCTGGAGTGAGGAATCATCTTCACCATCTGGCAGTCCGACAGACAAACCTGGGTTTGGTGGATGCCAGGAGAACGCTACCTGCCCCAATGCATAGTGCCAATTGTAAAGTTTGGTGGAGATGGAATAATGGTCTGGGGCTGTTTGGGTGGCAAGGGTGGGTGGTTGTGTATTTAGGTGGCTTAAGGTGAACTAGATGTTTGTGGCTTAAAGGAAAGCAAGTATTTTATCAGTGTTAATAGCATTGTTTGTAATCATAAAGTGCTTTGAAAGGCTGGTCATGGCACACATCAACTCCATCATCCCAGTCACCCTAGAGACCCACTCTAATTTGCATACTGCCTCAACAGATCTACAGATGATGCCATTTCAGCTGTACACACTGCCCTGTCCCACATGGGTGTTCATCGACTACAGCTAAGTGTTCAACACCATAGTGCCGTCATCACCAAGCTCGGGACCCTGGGACTGAACACCTCCCTCTGCAACTGGATCCCGGAATTCCTGATGGGCCACCCCCATGTGGTGAGAGTAGGTAACAACACCTCCACCACGCTGACCCTCAGGACACGCTGCCAGGACAACAACCTCTCCCTCAACATCAGCAAGACCAAGGAGTTGATCGTGGACTACAGGAAACAGGGGTGCCACCCACATCAACAGGGCTGTAGTGGACAGGGTCAAGAGCTTCAAGTTCCTCTTTGTCCACATCACTGAGGACTTAACATGGTCCCCTCACACCAGCACAGTTGTGAAGAAGGCACTGCAGTGCCTCTTCTCCCACAGAAGGCTGAAACGATTTGGCATGGCCCCTCAGATCACAAGGAACTTTTACAACTGGTTGTAGAACCGTCTGGTATGGCAACTGCACCGCCCTCGACCGGAAGGCCCTACAGAGGGTGGTGCAGATGGCCCAGTGTATCACTGGGGGCGACGTACACTATCTGTCTGAGAAAAGCCCAAAAAATGGTCAAAGACTCCAGCCAACCGAGACATGGGGTGTTCTCCATGCTCACGTCCGGCAGACGGTACCGGTGCATCAAGGCCCAGACCAACAGACTTCTAAACAGCTTCTACCCCCTGGCCATAAGACTGTTAAATGGCTAACAACTACACACCTACACTGCTGCTAAAATCATTATTGATTAGATTTATTACTACCTGCTGCTGTTAATTGATTATTGATTGCCATTACCATTAGTATTTATCTATTTATCCTGTTACCTGTCACTATTACTCCTGTTTACATGTTCATATTACCATTAGTATATTACCATAAGTATTTGTATATTCCTGCTACCAGTCACTTTTCAGCCCTGTTTACATGTATATCCTACTACTAGTCACTTTCCAGCCCTGTTTACATGTATATCCTACTACTAGTCACTTTTCAGCCCTGTTTACATGTATATCCTACTACTAGTCACTTTTCAGCCCTGTTTACATGTATATCCTACTACCAGTCACTTTTCAGCCCTGTTTACATGTATATCCTACTACCAGTCACTTTTCAGCCCTGTTTACATGTATATCCTACTACTAGTCACTTTTCAGCCCTGTTTACATGTATATCCTACTACCAGTCCCCTTTCAGCCCTGTTTACATGTATACCCTACTACCAGTCACTTTTCAGCCCTGTTTACATGTATATCCTACTACCAGTCACATTTCAGCCCTGTTTACATGTATATCCTACTACCAGTCACTTTTCAGCCCTGTTTACATGTATATCCTACTACCAGTCACTTTTCAGCCCTGTTTACATGTATATCCTACTACCAGTCACTTTTCAGCCCCTGTTTACATGTATATCCTACTACCAGTCACTTTTCAGCCCTGTTTACATGTATACCCTACTACCAGTCACTTTCAGCCCTGTTTACATGTATATTCTACTACCAGTTACTTTTCAGCCCTGTTTACATGTATATCCTGCTACCAGTCACTTTTTAGCCCTGTTTACATGTACATCCTCCTACTAGTCACCTTTCAGCCCTGTTTACATGTATATCCTACTACTAGTCACTTTTCAGCCCTGTTTACATGTATATCCTACTACCAGTCACTTTCAGCCCTGTTTACATGTATATCCTACTACCAGTCACTTTTCAGCCCTGTTTACATGTATATCCTACTACCAGTCACTTTTCAGCCCTGTTTACATGTATATCCTACTACCAGTCACTTTTCAGCCCTGTTTACATGTATATCCTACTACCAGTCACTTTTCAGCCCTGTTTACATGTATATCCTACTACTAGTCACTTTTCAGCCCTATTTACATGTGTATCCTGTTACCAGTCACTTTACAGCCCTGTTTACATGTATACCTAATATCAGTCACTTTTCAGCCCTGTTTACATGTATATCCTTATTACCAGTCACTTTACAGCCCTGTTTACATGTATATCCTACTACCAGTCACATGCTTTATCAGCCCCAGCTTACATGTACATCCTACTGCCAGTCACTTTTCAGCCCTGTTTACATGCATATCCTACTACCAGTCACTTTTCAGCCCTGTTTACATGTATATCCTACTACCAGTCACTTTTCAGCCCTGTTTACATGTATATCCTACTACCAGTCACTTTTCAGCCCTGTTTACATGCATATCCTACTACCAGTCACTTTTCAGCCCTGTTTACATGTATATCCTACTACCAGTCACTTTTCAGCCCTGTTTACATGCATATCCTACTACCAGTCACTTATCAGCCCTAGCTTACATGTATATCCTACTAGCTAGTCACTTTTCAGCCCTGTTTATATGTGTATCCTACTACCAGTCACTTTTCAGCCCAGTTTACATGTATATCCCACTACTAGTCACTTTACACCCTTTTACATGTGGATATCCCACTACCAGTCACTTTTCAGCCCTGTTTACATGTATATCCTACTACCAGCCACTTTCCAGCCCTGTTTACATGCATATCCTAACACCAGTCACTTTGTCCTGTTACATGTATACCCTACTGCAGTCCTTCGCCCTGTTTATGTGTATATCCTACTACCAGTCACTTTTCAGCCCTGTTTACATGTATATCCTACTACTAGTCACGTTTCAGCCCTGTTTACATGTATATCCTACTACCAGTCACTTTTCAGCCCTGTTTACATGTATATCCTACTACCAGTCCCGTTTTCAGCCCTGTTTAATTGTTGTATCCTAATACTAGTCACTTTTTCAGCCCTTTTACATGTATATCCACACAGTCACTTTTCAGCCCTGTTTACACAGGTATATCCTGACTACCAGTCACTTTTCAGCCCTTGTTTACATGTATATCCTACTACCAGTCACTTTTCAGCCCTGTTTACATGTATATCCTACTACCAGTCACTTTTCAGCCCTGTTTACATGTATATCCTAATACTAGTCAATTTTCAGCCCTGTTTACATGTATATCCTACTACCAGTCGCTTTTCAGCCCTGTTTACATGTATATCCTACTACCAGTCACTTTTCAGCCCTATTTACATGTATATCCTGCTACCAGATCACTTTTCAAAGGGCCCTGTATACATGTATATCCACTACCAGTCACTTTTAAGCCCTGTTTACATGTATATCCTACTACCAGTCACTTTTCAGCCCTGTTTACATGGATATCCTACTACCAGTCACTTTTCAGGCCCTGTTTACATGTATATCCTACTACCACTCTTTTCAGCCCTGTTTACATGCATATCCCACTACCAGTACTTTGTAGTTCTGTTTACATGTGTATCCTACTACCAGTCACTTTTCAGCCCTGTTTACATGTATATCCTACTACCAGTCACTATTCAGCCCTGCTTACATGTATATCCTACTACCAGTCACCTTTCAGCCCTGTTTACATGTATATCCTACGACCACGCTCACAGCCTGTTTATATGTATATCCTATTACCAGTCACTTTTCAGCCCTGTTTACATGTATATCCTACCACCAGTCACTTTTCAGCCCTGTTTACATGTATATCCTACTACTAGTCACTTCTTTTCAGCCCCTGTTTAATGTATGATCCTACTACCAGTCACTTTTTAGCCCTGTTTACATGTATATCCTACTACTAGTTACCTTTCAGCCCTGTTTACATGTATATCCTACTACCAGTCACTTTTCAGCCCTGTTTACATGTATATCCTACTACCAGTCACTTTTCAGCCCTGTTTACATGTATATCCTATTACCAGTCACTTCAGCCCTGTTTACATGTATATCCTACTACCAGTCACTCTTTCAGCCCTGTTTACATGTATATCCTACTACCAGTGACTTTTCAGCCCTGTTTACATGTATATCCTACTACCAGTCACTTTTCAGCCCTGTTTACATGTATATCCTACTACCAGTCACTTTGCTTCAGCCCTGTTTACATGTATATCCCTGATACCAGTGACTTTTCAGCTCTGTTTACATGTATATCCTACTACCAGTCACTATTTCAGCCCTGTTTACATGTATATCCTACTACCAGTCACTTTTCAGCCCTGTTTACATGTATATCCTACTACCAGTCACTTTTCAGCCCTGTTTACATGTATATCCTACTACCAGTCACTTTTCAGCCCTGTTTACATGTATATCCTACTACCAGTCACTTTGTAGCCCTGTTTACATGTATATCCTACTACCAGTCACTTTTCAGCCCTGTTTACATGTATATCCTACTACCAGTCACTATTCAGCCCTGTTTACATGTATATCCTACTACCAGTCACCTTTCAGCCCTGTTTACATGTATATCCTACTACCAGTCACTTTTCAGCCCTGTTTACATGTATATCCTAATACCAGTCACTATTCAGCCCTGTTTACATGTATATCCTACTACCAGTCACCTTTCAGCCCTGTTTAATGTATATCCTACTACTAGTCACTTTTCAGCCCTGTTTACATGTATATCCTACTACCAGTCACTTTAGCCCTGTTTACATGTACATCCTCCTACCAGTCACCTTTCAGCCCCATGTTTACATGTATACACTACAGTCACTTTTCAGCCCCTGTTTACATGCCTATCTACCAGTCACTTTCAGCCCTGTTTACATGTATATCCTACTACCAGTCACTTTTCAGCCCTGTTTACATGTATATCCTACTACCAGTCACTTTTCAGCCCTGTTTACATGATATCCTCACTACCAGTCCCTTTTCAGCCCTGTTTACATGTATATCCTACTACCAGTCACTTTTCAGCCCTGTTTACATGTATATCCTACTACCAGTCACTTTTCAGCCCTGTTTACATGTATACCCTACCAGTCACATTTCAGCCCTGTTTACATGTATATCCTACTGCTAGTCACTTTCAGCCCCTGTTTACATGTATATCCTACTACCAGTCACTTTTCAGCCCTGTTTACATGTATATCCTACTACCAGTCACTTTTCAGCCCTATTTACATGTATATACCTGCTACCAGTCACTTTTCAGCCCTGTTTACATGTATATCCTACTACCAGTCACTTTTCAGCCCTGTTTACATGATATCCTACTACCAGTCACTTTTCAGCCCTGTTTGCATGTATATCTCCTAATACCAGTCACTTTCCAGCCCTGTTTACACTGCCTATCCTACTACCAGTCACTTTTCAGCCCTGTTTACATGTATATCCACTACCAGTCACTTTTCAGCCCTGTTTACATTTATATCCTACTACCAGTCACTTTTTAGCCCTGTTTACATGTATATCCTACTACCAGTCACTTTTCATCTGTTTACATGTATATCCTACTACCAGTCACTTTTAAGCCCTGTTTACATGTATATCCTACAGTTTTTCAGCCCTGTTTACATGTGTATCCTACTACCAGTCACTTTTTCAGCCCCAGTTTACATGTATATCCTACTACTAGTCACTTTTTCAGCCCTGTTTACATGTATATCCTACTACCAGTCACTTTTCAGCCCTGTTTACATGTATATCCTACTACCAGTCACTTTCCAGCCCTGTTTACATGCATATCCTACTACCAGTCACTTTTCAGCCCTGTTTACATGTATATCCTACTACCAGTCACTTTTCAGCCCTGTTTACGTGTATATCCTACTACCAGTCACTTTTCAGCCCTGTTTACATGTATATCCTACTACTAGTCACGTTTCAGCCCTGTTTACATGTATATCCTACTACCAGTCACTTTTCAGCCCTGTTTACATGTATATCCTACTACCAGTCCCGTTTCAGCCCTGTTTACATGTATATCCTACTACCAGTCACTTTTCAGCCCTGTTTACATGTATATCCTGTTACCAGTCACTTTTCAGCCCTGTTTACATGTATATCCTACTACCAGTCACTTTTCAGCCCTGTTTTACATGTATATCCTACTACCAGTCACTTTTCAGCCCTGTTTATATGTATATCCTACTACCAGTCACTTTTCAGCCCTGTTTACATGTATATCCTACTACTAGTCACTTTTCAGCCTGTTTACATGTATATCCTACTACCAGTCACTTTTCAGCCCTGTTTACATGTATATCCTACACCAGTCACTTTTTCAGCCCTATTTACATGTATATCCTGCTACTAGTCACTTTTCAGTCCTGTTTACCTGTATATCCTACTACCAGTCAGTTTTCAGCCCTGTTTAGTATATCCTACTACTAGTCACTTTTCAGCCCTGTTTACATGTATATCCTACTACCAGTCACTTTTCAGCCCTGTTTACATGTATATCCTACTACCGGTCACTTTCCAGCCCTGTTTACATGTAGATCCTACTACCAGTCACTTTTCAGCCCTGTTTACATGTATATCCTACTACTGGTCACTTTCCAGCCATGTTTACATGTATATCCTACTACCAGTCACTTTTCAGCCCTGTTTACATGTATATCCTACTACCAGTCACTTTTCAGCCCTGTTTACATGTATATCCTAATACCAGTCACTATTTCAGCCCTGTTTACATGTATATCCTACTACCAGTCACTTTTCAGCCCTGTTTACATGTATATCCTACACTAGTCACTTTTTCAGCCCTGTTTACATGTATATCCTACTACCAGTCACTTTTCAGCCCTGTTTACATGATATCCTACCTAGTCACCTTTTCAGCCCTGTTTACATGTATATCCTACACTAGTCACTTTTCAGCCCTGTTTACATGTATATCCACTACCAGTCACTTTCAGCCCTGTTTACATGTATATCCTACTACCATCACTTTTTCAGCCCTGTTTACATGTATATCCTACTACCAGTCACTTTTCAGCCCTGTTTACATGTATATCCTACTACCAGTCACTTTTCAGCCCTGTTTACATGTATATCCTACTACCAGTCACTTATTCAGCCCTGTTTACATGTATATCCTACTACCAGTCACTTTCAGCCCTGTTTACATGTATATCCTACTACTAGTCACTTTTCAGCCCTGTTTACATGTATATCCTACTACCAGTCACTTTCAGCCCTGTTTACATGTATATCCTACTACCAGTCACTTTTCAGCCCTGTTTACATATATATCCTAATACAGTCACTTTTCAGCCCCTGTTTACATGTATATCCTACTACCAGTCACTTTTTCAGCCCTGTTTTACATGCACATCCTACTACTAGTCACTTTCAGCCCTGTTTACATGTATATCCTACTACTAGTCACTTTTCAGCCCTGTTTAGTATATCCTACTACCAGTGACTTTTCAGCCCTGTTTACATGTATATCCTACTACCAGTCACTTTTCAGCCCTGTTTACATGTATATCCTACCCAGTCACTTTTCAGCCCTGTTTACATGTATATCCTACACCAGTCCCTTTTCAGCCCTGTTTACATGTATATCCTACTACCAGTCACTTTTCAGCCCTGTTTACATGTATATCCTTTACCAGTCACTTTTCAGCCCTGTTTACATGTATATCCTACTACCAGTCACATTTTCAGCCCTGTTTACATGTATATCCTACTACTAGTCACTTTTCAGCCCTGTTTCCATGTATATCCTACTACCAGTCACTTTTCAGCCCTGTTTACATGTATATCCTCACTACCAGTCACTTTTCAGCCCTGTTTACATGTATATCCCCTGCTACTAGTCACTTTTTCAGCCCTGTTTACATGTATATCCTACTACCAGTCACTTTTCGCCCTGTTTACATGTATATCCTACTACCAGTCACTTTTTCCAGCCCTGTTTACATGTATATCCTACTACCAGTCACTTTTCAGCCCTGTTTACATGTATATCCTACTACCAGTCACTTTTCAGCCCTGTTTACATGTATATCCTACTACCAGTCACTTTTCAGCCCTGTTTACATGTATATCCTGTTACCAGTCACTTTTCAGCCCTGTTTACATGTATATCCTACTACCAGTCACTTTTCAGCCCTGTTTACATGTATATCCCACTACCAGTCACTTTCAGCCCTGTTTACATGTATACCTATTACCAGTCACTTTTCAGCCCTGTTTACATGTATATCCTACTACCAGTCACTTTTCAGCCCTGTTTACATGTATATCCTACTACCAGTCCCTTTTCAGCCCTGTTTACATGTATATCCTACTACCAGTCACTTTTCAGCCCTGTTTACATGTATATCCTACTACCAGTCACTTTTCCAGGCCCTGTTTACATGTATATCCTACTACCAGTCACTTTTCAGCCCTGTTTACATGTATATCCTACTACTAGTCACTTTTCAGCCCTGTTTACGTGTATATCCTACTACGAGTCACTTTTTCCCTGTTTACATGTATATCCACTACCAGTCACTTTTTCAGCCCTGTTTACATGTATATCCTACTACCAGTCACTTTTCAGCCCTGTTTACATGTATATCCTACTACTAGTCACTTTTCAGCCCTGTTTACATGTTATCCTACTACCAGTCACTTTTCAGCCCTGTTTACATGTATATCCTACTACCAGTCCCTTTTCAGCCCTGTTTACATGTATATCCTACTACCAGTCCCTTTCCAGCCCTGTTTACATGTATATCCTACTACCAGTCAATTCTCAGCCCTGTTTACATGTATATCCTACTACCAGTCACTTTTCAGCCCCGTTTACATGTATATCCTACTACTAGTCACTTTTCAGCCCTGTTTACATGTATATCCTACTACTAGTCACTTTTCAGCCCTGTTTATATGTATATCCTACTACCAGTCACTTTTCAGCCCTGTTTACATGTATATCCTACTACCAGTCACTTTTCAGCCCTGTTTACATGTATATCCTACTACCAGTCACTTTTCAGCCCTGTTTACATGTATATCCTGTTACCAGTCACTTTTCAGCCCTGTTTACATGTATATCCTACTACCAGTCACTTTTCAGCCCTGTTTACATGTATATCCTACTACCAGTCACTTTTCAGCCCTGTTTACATGTATATCCTACTACCAGTCACTTTTCAGCCCTGTTTACATGTATATCCTACTACTAGTCAATTTTCAGCCCTGTTTACATGTATATCCTACTACCAGTCACTTTTCAGCCCTGTTTACATGTATATCCTACTACCAGTCACTTTTCAGCCCTATTTACATGTATATCCTGTTACCAGTCACTTTTCAGCCCTGTTTACATGTATATCCTACTACCAGTCACTCTTCAGCCCTGTTTACATGTATATCCTACTACCAGTCACTTTTCAGCCCTGTTTACATGTATATCCTACTACCAGTCACTTTTCAGCCCTGTTTACATGTATATCCTACTACCAGTCACTTTTCAGCCCTGTTTACATGTATATCCTACTACCAGTCACTTTGTAGCCCTGTTTACATGTATATCCTACTACCAGTCACTTTTCAGCCCTGTTTACATGTATATCCTACTACCAGTCACTTTTCAGCCCTGTTTACATGTAATCCTACTACCAGTCACTTTTCAGCTCCTGTTTACAGTATATCCTACTACCAGTCACTTCAGCCCTGTTTAAATAACATGTATATCCTACTACCAGTCACCTTTTCAGCCCTGTTTACATGTATATCCTACTACGAGTCACTTTTCAGCCCTGTTTACATGTATATCCCTACTACCAGTCACTTTTTCAGCCCTGTTTACATGATATCCTACTACTGAGTCACCTTTTCAGCCCTGTTTACATGTATATCCTACTACTAGTCACTTTTCAGCCCTGTTTACATGTATTCCTACTACCAGTCACTTTCAGCCCTGTTTACATGTATATCCTACTACCAGTTACTTTTCAGCCCTGTTTACATGTATAACCACTACCAGTCACTCTTTCAGCCCTGTTTACATGTATATCCCACTACCAGTCACTTTTCAGCCCTGTTTACATGTATATCCTACTACCAGTCACTTTTCAGCCCTGTTTACATGTATATCCACCCAGTCACTTTTCAGCCCTGTTTACGTGTATATCCTACACCAGTCACTTTTTAGGCCCTGTTTACATGTATATCCTACTACCAGTCACTTTTCAGCCCTGTTTACATGTATATCCTACTACCAGTCACTTTTAAGCCCTGTTTACATGTATATCCTACTGCTAGTCACTTTTCAGCCCTGTTTACATGTGTATCCTACTACCAGTCACTTTTCAGCCCTGTTTACATGTATATCCACTACTAGTCACTTTTTCAGCCCTGTTTGCTGTATATCCTACTACCAGTCCCTTTTCAGCCCTGTTTACATGTAATCCTACTACCAGTCACTTTTCAGCCCTGTTTACATGTATATCCTACTACTAGTCACTTTTCAGCCCTGTTTACATGTATACCTACTACAGTCACTTTTCAGCCCTGTTTGCATGTATATCCTATACTCAGTCACTTTTTCAGCCCTGTTTACATGTATATCTCTATACCAGTCACTTTTCAGCCCTGTTTACATGTATATCCTACTACCAGTCACTTTTCAGCCCTGTTTACATGTATATCCTACTACCGTCACTTTTCAGCCCTGTTTACATGTATATCCTGCTACCAGTCACTTTTCAGCCCTGTTTACATTTATATCCTACTACCAGTCACTTTTCAGCCCTGTTTACATGTATATCCTACTACCAGTCACTTTTTAGCCCTGTTTACATGTATACCTACTACCAGTCACTTTTAGCCCTGTTTACATGTTATATCCTACTGCTAGTCACTTTTCAGCCCTGTTTACATGTGTATCCTACTACCAGTCACTTTTCAGCCCAGTTTACATGTATCCTACTACTAGTCACTTTTCAGCCCTATTTACATGTATATCCTACTACCAGTCACTTTTCAGCCCTGTTTACATGTATATCCTACTACCAGTCACTTTCCAGCCCTGTTTACATGCATATCCTACTACCAGTCACTTTTCAGCCCTGTTTACATGTATATCCTACTACCAGTCACTTTTCAGCCCTGTTTACGTGTATATCCTACTACCAGTCACTTTTCAGCCCTGTTTACATGTATATCCTACTACTAGTCACGTTTCAGCCCTGTTTACATTGTATATCCTACTACCAGTCACTTTTCAGCCCTGTTTACATGTGTATATCCTACTACCAGTCACTTTTCAGCCCTGTTTACATGTATATCCTACTACCAGTCACTTTTCAGCCCTGTTTACATGTATATCCTAATACCAGTCACTTTTCAGCCCTGTTTACATGTATATCCTACTACCAGTCACTTTTCACAGCCCTGTTTATATGTATATCCTACTACTAGTCACTTTTCAGCCCTGTTTACTGTATATCCTAATACCAGTCACTTTTCAGCCCTGTTTACATGTATATCCTACTACCAGTCACTTTCAGCCCTGTTTACATGTATATCCTACACCAGTCACTTTTCAGCCCTGTTTATGTATATCTGACTACCAGTCACTTTTCAGCCCTGTTTACATATATCCTACTACGTACTTTTCAGCCCTGTTTTATTATATCCACCGCATTTTGTAGCCCTGTTTACATGATATCCTACTACCAGTCACTTTTCAGCCCTGTTTACATGTATATCCTACTACCAGTCACTATTCAGCCCTGTTTACATGTAACCTACTACCAGTCACTTTTCAGCCCTGTTTACATGTATATCCTACTACCAGTCACTTTTCAGCCCTGTTTACATGTATATCCTAATACCAGTCACTATTCAGCCCTGTTTACATGTATATCCTACTACCAGTCACCTTTCAGCCCTGTTTACATGTATATCCTACTACTAGTCACTTTTCAGCCCTGTTTACATGTATATCCTACTACCAGTCACTTTTTAGCCCTGTTTACATGTACACCTACTAGTCACCCTTTATCAAGCCCTGTTTACATGTATATCCTACTACTAGTCATTTTCAGCCCTGTTTACATGTATATCCTACTACCAGTCACTTTCAGCCCTGTTTACATGTATATCCTACTACCAGTCACTTTTCAGCCCTGTTTACATGTATATCCTACTACCAGTCACTTTTCAGCCCTGTTTACATGTATATCCTACTACCAGTCCCTTTTCAGCCCTGTTTACATGTATATCCTACTACCAGTCACTTTTCAGCCCTGTTTACATGTATATCCTACTACCAGTCACTTTCAGCCCTGTTTACATGTATATCCTACTACCAGTCACATTTCAGCCCTGTTTACATGTATATCCTACTGCTAGTCACTTTTCAGCCCTGTTTCCATGTACATCCTACTACCAGTCACTTTTCAGCCCTGTTTACATGTATATCCTACTACCAGTCACTTTTCAGCCCTATTTACATGTATATCCTGTTACCAGTCACTTTTCAGCCCTGTTTACATGTATATCCTACTACCAGTCACTTTTCAGCCCTGTTTACATGCATATCCTACTACCAGTCACTTTTCAGCCCTGTTTACATGTATATCCTACTACCAGTCACTTTTCAGCCCTGTTTACATGCATATCCTACTACCAGTCACTTTTCAGCCCTGTTTACATGTATATCCTACTACCAGTCACTTTTCAGCCCTGTTTACATTTATATCCTACTACCAGTCACTTTCTAGCCCTGTTTACATGTATATCCTACTACCAGTCACTTTTCAGCCCTGTTTACATGTATATCCCACTACCAGTCACTTTTAAGCCCTGTTTACATGTATATCCTACTGCTAGTCACTTTTCAGCCCTGTTTACATGTGTATCCTACTACCAGTCACTTTTCAGCCCAGTTTACATGTATATCCTACTACTAGTCACTTTTCAGCCCTGTTTACATGTATATCCTACTACCAGTCACTTTTCAGCCCTGTTTACATGTATATCCTACTACCAGTCACTTTCCAGCCCTGTTTACATGCATATCCTACTACCAGTCACTTTTCAGCCCTGTTTACATGTATATCCTACTACCAGTCACTTTTCAGCCCTGTTTACGTGTATATCCTACTACCAGTCACTTTTTAGCCCTGTTTACATGTATATCCTACTACCAGTCACTTTTCAGCCCTGTTTACATGTATATCCTACTACCAGTCACTTTTAAGCCCTGTTTACATGTATATCCTACTGCTAGTCACTTTTCAGCCCTGTTTACATGTGTATCCTACTACCAGTCACTTTTCAGCCCTGTGTACATGTATATCCTACTACTAGTCACTTTTCAGCTCTTTACATATGTATATCCTACACCAGTCCCTTTCAGCCCTGTTTACATGTATATCCTACTACCAGTCACTTTTCAGCCCCTGTTTACAGTATATCCTACTACCAGTCACTTTTCAGCCCTGTTTACATGTATATCCTACTACCAGTCACTTTTCAGCCCTGTTTATGTATATCCTACTACTAGTACTTTTCAGCCCTGTTTACATGTTATATCCTACTACCAGTCACTTTTCAGCCCTGTTTACATGTATATCCTACTACCAGTCACTTTTTCAGCCCTGTTTACATGTATATCCTACTACCAGTCACTTTTCAGCCCTGTTTACATGTATATCCTACTACCAGTCACTTTTTAGCCCTGTTTACATGTATATCCTACTACCAGTCACTTTTCAGCCCTGTTTACATGTATATCCTACTACCAGTCACTTTTCAGCCCTGTTTACATGTATATCCTACTACCAGTCACTTTTCAGCCCTGTTTACATGTATATCCTACTACCAGTCACTTTTCAGCCCTGTTTACATGTATACATCCTACTACCAGTCCTTTTCAGCCCTGTTTACATGTATATCCTACTACCAGTCACTTTTCAGCCCTGTTTACATGCATATCCTACTACCAGTCACTTTTCAGCCCTGTTTACATGTATATCCTACTACCAGTCACTTTTCAGCCCTGTTTACATGCATATCCTACTACCAGTCACTTTTCAGCCCTGTTTACATGTATATCCTACTACCAGTCACTTTTCAGCCCCTGTTTACATGTATATCCCACTACCAGTCACTTTTTCAGCCCTGTTTACATGTATATCCTACTACCAGTCACTTTTCAGCCCTGTTTACATGTATATCCTACTACCAGTCACTTTTTAGCCCTGTTTACATGTATATCCTACTACCAGTCACTTTTCAGCCCTGTTTACATGTATATCCTACTACCAGTCACTTTTAAGCCCTGTTTACATGTATATCCTACTACTAGTCACTTTTCAGCCCTGTTTACATGTATATCCTACTACCAGTCACTTTTCAGCCCTGTTTACATGTATATCCTACTACCAGTCACTTTTCAGCCCTGTTTACATGTATATCCTACTACCAGTCACTTTTTCAGCCCTGTTTACATGTATATCCTACTACCAGTCACTTTTCAGCCCTGTTTACATGTATATCCTACTACCAGTCACTTTTCAGCCCTCTGTTTACATGTATATCCTACTACCAGTCCCGTTTCAGCCCTGTTTACATGTATATCCTACTACCAGTCACTTTTCAGCCCTGTTTACATGTATATCCTGTTACCAGTCACTTTTCAGCCCTGTTTACATGTATATCCTACTACCAGTCACTTTTCAGCCCTGTTTACATGTATATCCTACTACCAGTCACTTTTCAGCCCTGTTTACATGTATATCCTACTACCAGTCACTTTTCAGCCCTGTTTACATGTATATCCTACTACTAGTCAATTTTCAGCCCTGTTTACTGTATATCCTACTACCAGTCACTTTTCAGCCCTGTTTACATGTATATCCTGCTACCAGTCACTTTTCAGCCCTATTTACAGTATATCCTGTTACCAGTCACTTTTCAGCCCTGTTTACATGTATCCTACTACCAGTCACTTTTCAGCCCTGTTTACATGTATATCCTACTACCAGTCACTTTTCAGCCCTGTTTACATGTATATCCTACTACCAGTCACTTTTCAGCCCTGTTTACATGTATATCCTACTACCAGTCACTTTCAGCCCTGTTTACATGTATATCCTACTACCAGTCACTTTTCAGCCCTGTTTACATGTATATCCTACTACCAGTCACTATTCAGCCCTGTTTACATGTATATCCTACTACCAGTCACCTTTCAGCCCTGTTTACATGTATATCCTACTACCAGTCACTTTTCAGCCCTGTTTACATGTATATCCTAATACCAGTCACTATTCAGCCCTGTTTACATGTATATCCTACTACCAGTCACCTTTCAGCCCTGTTTACATGTATATCCTACTACTAGTCACTTTTCAGCCCTGTTTACATGTATATCCTACTACCAGTCACTTTTTAGCCCTGTTTACATGTACATCCTCCTACTAGTCACCTTTCAGCCCTGTTTACATGTATATCCTACTACTAGTCACTTTTCAGCCCTGTTTACATGTATATCCTACTACCAGTCACTTTCAGCCCTGTTTACATGTATATCCTACTACCAGTCACTTTTCAGCCCTGTTTACATGTATATCCTACTACCAGTCCTTTTCAGCCCTGTTTACATGTATATCCTACTACCAGGTCCCTTTTCAGCCCCTGTTTACATGTATATCCTACTACCAGTCACTTTTCAGCCCTGTTTACATGTATATCCTACTACCAGTCACTTTCAGCCCTGTTTACATGTATATCCTACTACCAGTCACATTTCAGCCCTGTTTACATGTATATCCTACTGCTAGTCACTTTTCAGCCCTGTTTCCATGTACATCCTACTACCAGTCACTTTTTTCAGCCCCTGTTTGCATGTATATCCTACTACCAGTCACTTTTCAGCCCTATTTACATGTATATCCTGTTACCAGTCACTTTTCAGCCCTGTTTACATGTATATCCTACTACCAGTCACTTTTCAGCCCTGTTTACATGCATATCCTACTACCAGTCACTTTTCAGCCCTGTTTACATGTATATCCTACTACCAGTCACTTTTCAGCCCTGTTTACATGCATATCCTACTACCAGTCACTTTTCAGCCCTGTTTACATGTATATCCTACTACCAGTCACTTTTCAGCCCTGTTTACATTTATATCCTACTACCAGTCACTTTCTAGCCCTGTTTACATGTATATCCTACTACCAGTCACTTTTCAGCCCTGTTTACATGTATATCCCACTACCAGTCACTTTTAAGCCCTGTTTACATGTATATCCTACTGCTAGTCACTTTTCAGCCCTGTTTACATGTGTATCCTACTACCAGTCACTTTTCAGCCCAGTTTACATGTATATCCTACTACTAGTCACTTTTCAGCCCTGTTTCACATGTATATCCTACTTACCAGTCACTTTTTCAGCCCTGTTTATATGTATTCCTACTACCAGTCTACTTTTCAGCCCTGTTTACTGCATATCCTACTACCAGTCACTTTTCAGCCCTGTTTACATGTATATCCTACTACCAGTCACTTTTCAGCCCTGTTTACGTGCATAATCCTACTACCAGTCACTTTTTAGCCCTGTTTACATGTATATCCTACTACTAGTCACTTTTCAGCCTGTTTACATGTATATCCTACTACCAGTCACTTTTCAGCCCTGTTTACATGTATATCCTACTAGTCACTTTTCAGCCCTGTTTATGTATATCCTACTACCAAGTCACTTCTTTCAGCCCTGTTTACATGTATATCCTACTACTAAGTCACTTTTCAGCCCTGTTTACATGTATATCCTACTACCAGTCCCTTTTCAGCCCTGTTTACATGTATATCCTACTACCAGTCACTTTTCAGCCCTGTTTACATGTATATCCTACTGCGTCACTTTTCAGCCCTGTTTACATGTATATCCTACTACTAGTCACTTTTCAGCCCTGTTTACTGTATATCCTACTACCAGTCACTTTTTTTCAGCCCTGTTTACATGTATATCCTACACTAAGTCGACTTTCAGCCCTGTTTACATGTATATCCTACTACCAGTCACTTTTCAGCCCTGTTTACATGTATATCCTGCTACCAGTCACTTTTCTGCCCTGTTTACATGTATATCCTACTACCAGTCACTTTCCCTGTTTACATGTATCCTACTACCAGTCACTTTTCAGCCCTGTTTACATGTATATCCTACTACCAGTCACTTTTCAGCCCTGTTTCATATATCCTACTACCAGTCACTTTTTTCTGCGCCTGTTTACATGTATATCCTACTACCAGTCACTTTTCAGCCCTGTTTACTGTATATCCTACTACTACGTCACTTCTTCAGCCCTGTTTACATGTATATCCTACTACCAGTCACTTTCAGCCCTGTTTACATGTATATCCTACTACCAGTCCCTTTTCAGCCCTGTTTACATGTATATCCTACTACCAGTCACTTTTCAGCCCTGTTTACATGTATATACCTACTACCAGTCACATTTTCAGCCCTGTTTACAGTATATCCTACTACCAGTCACTTTTCAGCCCTGTTTACATGTACCATCCCTACTACCAGTCACCTTTCAGCCCTGTTTACATGTATATCCTACTACCAGTCATTCAGCCCTGTTTACATGTATATCCTAATACCAGTCACTTTTCAGCCCTGTTTACATGTCATATCCTACTACCAGTCACTTTTCAGCCCTGTTTACATGTATATCCTACTACCAGTCACTTTTCAGCCCTGTTTACATGTATATCCTACACCAGTCACTTTTTTAGCCCTGTTTACATGTACATCCTACTACTCAGTCACTTTTTCAGCCCTGTTTACATGCTTATATCCTACTACCAGTCACTTTTCAGCCCTGTTTACATGTATATCCTACTACCAGTCACTTTTCAGTCCTGTTTACATGTATATCTCTACCCAGTCACTTTTCAGCCCTGTTTCACGTGTATAATCCCACTCTCAGTCACTTTTCAGCCCTGTTTACATGTATATCTCATTCTGTCACTTTTCAGCCCTGTTTACATGTATAATCCTACTACCAGTCACTCTTTCAGCCTGTTTGTCATGTATCCTACTACCCAGTCACCTCAGCCCTGTTTACATGTATGATCCTACTACCAGTCACTTCAGCCCTGTTTCACATGTATATCCTACTACTAGTCACTTTTCAGCCTGTTTACTGTATAATCCTACTACCAGTGACTTTTCAGCCCTGTTTCATGATATCCTACTACCAGTCACTTTTCCAGCCCTGTTTATATGTCATATCCTAATACCAGTCACTTTTCAGCCCTGTTTACTGTATAGATCCTACTACCAGTCACTTTTCAGCCCTGTTTACATGTATCCTACTACCAGTCACTGGTTTCAGCCCCTGTTTACATGTATATCCTACTACTAGTCACTTTTTAGCCCTGTTTATGTACATCCTACTACCAGTCACTTTTCAGCCCTGTTTACATGTATATCCTACTACCAGTCACTTTCTCAGCCCTGTTTACATGTATATCCTACTACCAGTCACTTTTCAGCCCTGTTTAACATGTATATCTCTTTACGAGTCAACCTTTTCATTTCTTCACATGTATATCCTACTACCAGTCAATTTTGCCCGTTTATATGTATATGTCTACTACTAGTCCACTTTTCAGCCCTGTTTACATGTATATCCTACTACCAGTCACTTTCAGCCCTGTTTACATGTATATCCTACTACCAGTCTATTTCAGCCCTGTTTACTGTATATCCTACTACCAAGTCACTTTTCAGCCCTGTTTTGTATTATCCTATTACCAGTCACTTTTCGGCCCTATTTACACATGTATATCCTGCTATCAGTCACTTTTTCAGCCCTGTTTTACATGTTCCTACTACCAGTCACTTTTCAGCCCACTGTTTACATTGTATCATCCTACTACCAGTCACTTTTCAGCCCTGTTTACATGTGTATATCCTACTACTAGTCACTTTTCAGCCCTGTTTACATGTATATCCTACTACCAGTCACTTTGCAGCCCTGTTTCACATGTATATCCTACTACCAGTCACTTTTCAGCCCTGTTTATGCATGTATCCTAATACCAATCACCACTATTCAGCCCTGTTTACATGGGTATATCCTACTACCAGTCACCTCTTCATCCCTGTTTACATGTATATCCTACCACCAGTCACTTTTCATTCCCTGTTTTACTGTATATCCTACTATAAGTCCCCCTTTCAGCCTGTTTACATGTATATCCTACTACCAGTCCTTTTCCTGTTTACATGCCTGTCTACTACCAGTCACTTTTCCAGCCCTGTTTACATGTATATCCTACTACCAGTCACTATTCAGCCCTGTTTACATGTATATCCTACCAGAAGTTACCTTTCAGCCCTGTTTGCATGTATATCCTACTACCAGTCGCACTCAGCCCTGTTTACATGTATATCCTGAAAATACCAGTCACTTTTCAGCCCTGTTTACGTATGTATCTACTACCAGTCACCTTTTCAGCCCTGTTTCGTTATATCCTACTACTAGTCACTTTTTTTAGCCCTGTTTACATGTGTATCCTCTACCATTCGCTTTTCAGCCCCTTAAGGTATCCTCCTACTAGTCACCTTTCAGCCCTGTTTACATGTATATCCTACTTCTAGTCACTTTTCAGCCCATGTTTACATGTATATCCTACTACCAGTAGCTTTCTCAAAGCCCTGTTTACATGTATATCCTACTACCAGTCACTTCAGCCCTGTTTATCATATATCCTACTACCAGTCCCTTTTCAGCCCTGTTTACATGTATATCCCACCTACCAAACACTTTTCAGCCCTGTTTACATGCCCATATCCTTACTACCAGTCCTTTTTGTTCTGTTTACATGTATATCCTACCTACCGCTAGTCACTTTTCAGCCCTGTTTATGTACATATCCTACCAGTCACTTTTCAGCCCTGTTTACATGTATATCCTACTACTAGTCACTTTTTCAGCCCTATTTACATGTACATCCTGCTACCAGTCCTTTTCAGCCCTGTTTTATACATCCTACTACCGAGTCACTTCTCAGCCCTGTTTACATGTATATCCTATTACCAGTCACTTTTCAGCCCTGTTTACATGTATATCCCTACTGCAGTCACTTTTTCAGCCCTGTTTACATGCATATCCTACTACCAGTCACTTTTCAGCCCTGAAGTTTACATGTATATCCTACTACCGTCACTTTTCAGCCCTCTGTTTACATTCATATCCTACTACCAGTCCTTTTCAGCCCTGTTTACATGTCATATCCTACTACCAGTCCCTTTTCAGCCCTGTTTCTTATATCCTACTACCAGTCCTTTCTAGCCCTGTTTACATGTATATCCTACTACCAGTCACTTTTCAGCCCTGTTTACCTTATATCCACTACCAAGTCCTTTTCAGCCCTGTTTCACTGTATATCCTACAAGTCACTTTTATAGCCCTGTTTACATGTATCCTACTGCCAGTCACTTTTCAGCCCAGTTAACTACATGTGTATATCCATACTACTAGTCACCTTTTCTTAAACATACGTATATCCTACTACCCAGTCACTTTTCAGCCTTTACTATGTATATATCCTACTGCCAGTCACTTTTCAGCCCTGTTTACATGCTATCCCTAGTCCTTAATATTCAGCCCTGTTTACATGTACATATCCTACTACGGTCACTTTTTCAGCCCTGTTTACATGTATATCCTACCCAATCCTTTTTCAGCCCTGTTTACGTGTATCATCTACTACCAGTCAACTTTTTAGCCCTGTTTACATGTATATCCTACTACCAGTCACTTTTCAGCCTTTCTTACATGTATATCCTACTACTAGTCACTTTACTGTTTACATGTGTATATCCTACTGCCAGTCACTTTTCAGCCCTGTTTACATGTGTATCCCTTTACTACCAGTCCTTTTCAGCCCTGTTTACATGTATATCCTACTATAGTCCTTTTCAGCCCTGTTTACATGTATATATCCTACTACCAGTCCTACTTTTTTTACATGTATATCCTACTACCCAGTCACTTTTCAGCCCTGTTTACTGTGTATATCCTACTACTTAGTCACTTTTTCAGCCACAAAAGTTTCACATGTATATCCTTACTACTAGTCACTTAGCCCTGTTTACATGTATATCCTACTACCAGTCACTTTTCAGCCCTGTTTATGTATATCCTACTACCAGTCAAGCCTGTTTACCATGTATATCCTACTACTAGTCACTTTTTTAGCCCTGTTTACATGTATCCTACTAGACCAGTCCTTTTCAGCCCTGTTTACATGTATATCCTACTACTAGTCACTTTTCAGCTGTTTATTATCCTACTATAGTCAATTTTCAGCCCTGTTTACATGTATATCCTACTACTAGTCACTTTTCAGCCCTGTTTACATGTATATCCTACTACCAGTCACTTTTCAGTCCCTGTTTACATGTATATCCTATACTACCAGTCACTTTCCAGCCCTGTTTACATGTAGATCCTACTACCAGTCCCTTTTTTAGCCCTGTTTATATATCCTACTAGACTAGTCACTTTCCAGCCCTGTTTACATGTATCTACTACCAGTCACTTTTCAGCCCTGTTTACATGTTATATATCCTACTGCAGTCACTTTTCATCTGTATTTTATGTATGTTCCTACTACCAGTCACTTTTCAGCTCCTGTTTACATGTATATCCTCACTACTGTCACTTTTCAGCCCTGTTTACATGTATATCCTACTACCAGTCACTTTTCAGCCCTTGTTTACTGTATATCCAACTACCGGGGTCACTTTTCAGCCCTGTTTACATGTATATCCCACTACCAGTCACTTTTCAGCCCTGTTTACAGCTATATCCTACTACTAATCACAATTTTCCAGCCATGTTTCATGTACCTCCTACTACCAGTCCTTTTCAGCCCTGTTTTACATGTGCATATCCTACTACCAGTCACTTTTCAGCCCTGTTTACATGTATATATCCTACTACCAGTCACTTTTCAGCCCTGTTTACATGTATATCCCTACTACTAGTCACTTTTCAGCCCTGTTTACATGTATATCCTACTACCAGTCACTTCTTTTAGCCCTGTTTACGTATATCCTACTACTAGTCACTTTTTACTGTTTGTATATCCTACTACTAATCACTTTTTCAGCCTGTTTACATGTGTATATCCTACTAGTCACTCTTCAGCCCTAAGTTTACATGTATATCCTACTACTAGTAGCACTTTCAGCCCCTGTTTACATGTATATCCTACTACCAGTGACTTTTTAGCCCTGTTTACATGTATCCTACTACCAGTCTTTAAGCCCTGTTTGTATCCTACTCTAGTCACTTTTCAGCCCTGTTTACATGTATATCCTACTACCAGTCACTTCTCAGCCCTGTTTACATATGTAATCCTACTACTAGTCACTATATTT
Source organism: Coregonus clupeaformis (assembly GCF_020615455.1). Classification (NCBI taxonomy): domain Eukaryota; kingdom Metazoa; phylum Chordata; class Actinopteri; order Salmoniformes; family Salmonidae; genus Coregonus; species Coregonus clupeaformis. The sequence goes on along the minus strand of NW_025534192.1, from coordinate 1,165 downwards.
CGGTTTACATGTATATCCTTACTACCAGTCACTTTTCAGCCCTGTTTACATGTATATCCTACTACCAGTCCTTCAGCCCTGTTTACATGTATATCCTACTACCACCGTCACTTTTTCAGCCCTGTTTACATGTATATCCTACTACTAGTCACTTTCAGCCCCTCACATGTATTGATGTATATCCTACTACCAGTCATTCCAGCCCTGTTTACATGTATATATCCTACTGCCAGTCACTTTTCAGCTCCCTGTTTACATGTGTATCCTACTACTAGTCACTTTTCAGCCCTGTTTACATGTATTCCTACTACCAGTCACTTTTCAGCCCTGTTTACATGTATATCCTACTACCAGTCACTTTTCAGCCTTGTTCTCATTACATGTATTCCTACTACCGGTCACTTTTCAGCCCTGTTTACATTATATCCTACTTACTAAGTCACTTTTCATCCGTGTTTACATGTATAATCCTATTTTACGGTCACTTTCAGCTTTATATGCATATGTCTACTACCAGTCCTTTTTTCAGCCCTGTTTACATGTATATCCTACTACCAGTCACTTTCAGCTTACATGTATATCCTACTACTAGTCACTTTTCAGCCCTGTTGTATATCCTACTACCAGTCACTTTTCAGCCCTGTTTACATGTGTATATCCTACTATCAGTCACTTTTCAGCCCTGTTTACATGTATATCCTGCTACTAGTCACTTTTCAGCCATGTTTACATGTATATCCTAATACCAGTCACTTTTCAGCCCTGTTTACATGTATATCCTACTACTAGTCACTTTTCAGCCATGTTTACATGTATATCCTACTACCAATAAATTTTCAGCCCTGTTTACATGCATATCCTACTACCAGTCACTTTTTCAGTTCTGTTTACATGTATATCCTACTACCAGTCACTTTTTCAAATCCCAAGTTTACATGTATATCCTACTACTAATCACTTTTCAGCCCTGTTTACATGTATATCCTACTACCAATACTTTTCAGCCCTGTTTACATGTATATCCTACTACTAGTCACTTTTCAGCCCTGTTTACATGTATATCCTACTACTAGTCACTTTTCAGCCATGTTTTCATATTGCATATCCTACTACTAGTCACTCTTCAGCCCCTGTTTACATGTGCATATCCTACTATTAGTCACTT